>NW_025295244.1:0-1001 GCF_018294505.1 Triticum aestivum | reverse complement strand
ATAATTAAATAAATCCAAATGATCCTATTTTCAAAATTTGAGAAATCCCAAATATGAAAATAATGAAACTTCCAACTCTCTCCGAGGGTCCTTGAGTTGCGTGAAATTTTCTAGGATCGGAAAATGCGAGAAAAATATGATATGCATGATGACCTAATGTATAACATTCCAAATTGAAAATTTGGGATGTTACAAACCTACCCCCTTAAGATGAATCTCGCCCTCGAGATTCGGGTTGGCTAGAAAATAGGTGAGGGTGGTCCTTGAGCAAAACTTCCTCTCTTTCCCAGGTGGCTTCATCCTCAGTGTGGTGGCTCCACTGAACTTTACAAAACTTGATAACTTTGCTGCGGGTAACTCTGCTGGCATAATCGAGAATCTTAACAGGTTTTTCCTCATATGTCAAGTCATCCTTCAACTGAATTGCTTCCAGTGGCACTGTGTCTCTTAACGGTACCTCTACTATCTCTGGGTGACATTTCTTCAACTGAGAAACATGGAGTACATCATGAACTCCTGACAGTCCTTCTGGCAATTCCAACTTATAAGCAACTTCTCCCATACGTTGCAAAATCTTATACGGTCCAACGAAACGGGGTGCTAACTTTCCTTTAACTCCAAAACGCTTAACTCCTCGAAGCGGGGATACTCTGAGATATACTCTGTCTCCAACTTCATACTCAATCGCTTTGCGCTTTGAATCGGCATAGCTCTTCTGTCTGGACTGGGCTACCTTGAGCCTGTCTCGAATCAACTTAACCTTCTGTTCAGACTCCTTAATCAAATCTGGTCCAAACAACTGACGATCTCCAGTTTCGTCCCATGACAACGGTGTCCTGCACCTTCTTCCATACAGAGCCTCGAAAGGTGCCATCTTCAAGCTGGTTTGGTAACTGTTGTTGTAGGAAAATTTTGCATACGGCAAATTATCATCCCAGCTAGATCCATAATCTAGTGCACAAGCTCTCAGCATATCTTCCAAAATCTGATTGACTCTCTCA
>NW_025295243.1:0-1001 GCF_018294505.1 Triticum aestivum | reverse complement strand
CACTCGGAGGCTTAGCTGCAGCCTCGTGCTCGCCTAAGTTATAAAAATCCTACCGAGTGGTGAGCAATCCTCTCACTCGGGGGCTTAGCTGCAGTCCAAGCACTCGCCTAAGTTTATCAAAATCCTACCGAGTGGTAAGCCAGCCTTCCACTCGGAGGCTTAGCTGCAGCCTCGTGCTCGCCTAAGTTATAAAAACCCTACCGAGTGAAGAGCGATCCTCACGCTCGAAGGCTTAGCTGCAGTCCAAGCGCTCGCCTAAGCACAGGCACCTTGCTTTGAACCTGCAAAGGACATTTTGAGCCGAAGGCAATCATATTCAAGCGCCAAATTCAAGTTTGAATCGATGTCTAAAGGAACCGAAAGTGCTCAGGCGTCAAGCCTGTTAAAGTTTGTCGGATACAATTCCACTCGGCATACCGAGGCAAATTTAAAATAGTCGAGCCATAAGAAGTTTTTTATCCCTCCTGTGGAGGGCTGGAAGGTGCGACGAATTCATCAAGGTCAATTCCGTCGGCGATCCGAGTGGCACCTGCAAGGAAAGTCTCCATAAAGGACCTGAAGTCGTGCTTCTTGGTATTGGCCACCCGAAGAGCCGCCAGCTTCTCCTCTCGTGCATCTTTGCAGTGGACTCGGGCCAGACACAGAGCAACATCTGCACCACACCGAGCTGAGGACTTCTTCCATTCCTGCACTCGACCAGGGATCGTGTTCAAGCGGGCCATTAATGACTCAAGGTCATTCTGAAGTGTCTCCTCAGGCCAGAGCGTCGAGTCGATGCGAGATGTGGCGGCCTTCAGCCTTGCGAGATAATCCACGACGGATGCAACGCGAGATTCCAGTCGGAAGATATCCATGGCAACCTCGTCATTTACCGGAGAATTGACAGGGTCAAGGTTTGGCTCCAGTCGGCTGGTTTCTTCTTCAAAGTTTTGACAAAATTCTGCAAGAGTGATCACTAAGTCAAGGGGATAGTCGAATGGAAGAAGCCACAGTCAGAAATA
>NW_025295242.1:0-1001 GCF_018294505.1 Triticum aestivum | reverse complement strand
AAACAAATGTCAGAAAAAAAATAGAAAACAGAAATAAAAGGAAGGAGGACTTACCTGGGCCTCCCCTCCCCTGCGCAGCCCAGCAGCAGCAGGCCGGCCCAGCCCACCTGGCCCTCCTCTGTCGCCTTCCTCCTCTGCCAGGAGGACGGGCGTGTGCCCGACGCTCGCCGGCACGCGCGCGCGCCACCTCCCCCCCTGCTAGCCACCTCCTGCTTCCTTCTCTCGCCCTCGATGCCCCGGACGTCGCCACGCAGCTGCCCGCACCGCTCTCACTCTTCCTCGCCCTCCTCCTCTCCCCCTGCTCTCTCTCTCTCTCACCCGAGAATCACCGCCGCCGCCGACGAGAACCACCACGGCCACAGCCGCCCCCTCGCCCCTCGGTTGTGCCCACGAGCTCCGCGACGTCGTCCTCGACCCCCTCACCGAACCACGCCCCGCCGGAAGCCCTGCAGCGTCGACTTCGAGCTCTTCTTCAACCTTCGGCCGCCGGCGACCTCGTCTCCGATTCGCGCCATCCAGGTCGTCCCCAGGCCCACTGAGCTATGCTTCAACCTCGCCGTGAGTTTCTTCCCGTTTCCCCTCTCTTCTCCCCCTCGTTTCCGCGCCGTAGCCCCGATCCCCACCATGGCCGAAGCCATCGCCGCCGCAGCCCCTCGCCGTCGTGGCCAGAGCCACCGCAGCCTGTGCCTGCACCTGCCACCGCGCTCAGTAGCCTCCCAGAGGTCCAACGCCCCCGCCCGCAGCTCCTGCCATGCCCCGCAGCCCGTTCCCGCTCAAAGCCGAACTCCGGCCGCCGCCCTGAGCTCTGCTCCGGCGAGCTCCGCCGCCCCCGCAGCCTCCCGCGTGTTCCACTGGATGCGCGTGAGCGCGGGCTTCGCTCCCGTGGTCTCCGCCGCCCGAATGGTCGCCGGAACGGCGATCCCGAGCCCCTCCGCCGTCTCGGGCCTCGCCGGCGGCTAAACGCCGGCGGGATTGACCGGTCAACCGCGCTAACCCCCCCC
>NW_025295241.1:0-1001 GCF_018294505.1 Triticum aestivum | reverse complement strand
CCTTTGACTTTTCTATTGCCAGTAATCTCATGATGGATACCATAAAAAAAGTCACACGATGAGTTAGGGCATCCCAACGCTAACCTTCAAACCGTCCGCATACGTTCGGACTGTGCTGTGTGGATGTATTGTACCATCCAACGCGATTTTGCATCGGTCCACCGACAGGTCCGGTCGTCCGTTTTCCCGCAAATCAGACCAAACATAGGTGGGCTTTGCAAGAGTCCTGACATCTGGATGACCAACAAAAAACCACCATGTATCGTCTCGACTCTGCGTCTGCCCATGATAGCTAGTATTGAGTAGAATGCAATGTGATAATTGCAGCGAATAGCTAGCGCTTTGGCGGAACGGAAGGTGCTAATTAGTATTTTAATTAATCAAATTAGGCATTCATTTGGCGAAATGTGCTCATATCATTTGGGGGAAGGTTGCTTCCGCCATGGCATGGCGTGCTTAGTAGCCTTGCTTTGATTTGGCGGAAGGTTCGCTTTCGTCATGGTGGTGCGCTTAATAGCCTTGCTTAGTGCTTTTAGTAGGTTTATTTAGCAAAATGTTTGCTTTTAGTAGGTTCATTTGGTCAAATGTTTCCCCGGATGTTTTGAATATATGCGGCTATGGTTGGATGGCCGTCTCCTGCATCCTTATACGCGGACTGGTCCCCATGTTCATGGACAGATGCCGGAGCGAATTTGCAAGTCAGCATTGGAGATACCCTTAGCTTTCCTTTTTAATTTTATTTTAAGAATCACCAATAGTTTTATTGAAGCTCAACATCCATTAGCGGTACAATGCCTTGGATCATAGACCCAAGAAAATTACAGAATAACTCCTATTACTATGAATTACAAAGATATTTCTTGGAGACTTATTGTCCATGGTGACAATCCTTGCAACATGACCTACTAGCAAGGCATTAGTAAAGATAATGCAATCACACCTCGGCCGTGGTACCGCCAACCGTATACTTGCATGAGCTTATTAACTACTGAGGGAGTCCT
>NW_025295240.1:0-1001 GCF_018294505.1 Triticum aestivum | reverse complement strand
ATGAAAAATGCTTCAACCAGCGACCGACATGGAAAAAGCTTCATGAAGGTTCCCATTTTCACAAAAGCTGCAACGGCAAAGATGAATTGCTGCGAGACGTGCGGCGGTGGCGGCCAGCGGCTACTCTAAGGGCGGCCGGTCGGCGGTGGCCTGCGGGCGTTCACATGGTGCTGCATGGCCTCTATTTTTCTAGTCAGGCGCTCACGTGAGGAGCAGCACAAGCAGCATGCATGCAGGGGCAGTTGGAGGACGGGGAAGGGTCGAAGGCTGATTTTGGACCCACAGGGAGTTGCCTGATCGCGTGCTAATGACGCAACGGTCTGATGATGGGGTCGCGCGTAGATCGGATGGCAGCGGCTAGCTGCATCAGGTGGCTGGGGCGTGACCGGCCCAACTATTGGGCCGGCGCGCCGGCGCCTAATACTCGCCTACAGGAAAGGCCGACATCTCTAATGCATCCACGCTTTACAATTTTCAAATAACTCCCTAGAGCGTTTCATATGATAAACATCTTTCAATAAACAAAAATATGGGAGATGATGGTGGGTAGAAATTAAAATGATATTAGTAACACATGTATGACTTGGACGCATCATGCATATGAAAAGAAACAAATACAAGTGTTGTTTTTTAGCATGCAGCAATAACCATCGTGTTGCTACAATGGTGCTTTTCCCATACATCAAGGAAAACGGCATTCACAAGCTTAGGCCCCGTTTGATAACAAAGTATTTTCTAAGGCTGTGTTTGATAGCAAAGTATTATAAAAACCAAAGTATCAAAAACTACAATAATTTTACCTATAGGTATGAGACATCATGGTTTTACCATAACAGGGTATTTTGAAGTATTCACAATACATAGGACCTGTCTGGTTGTTGCCGCACAACGCAGTAATTTTTGCTGCCTAGCCGTTGCGTTAAAACAAGTGCAGCTGGCCGGCCGTTTGAACACTATTTTTGTTGCATTTTGTAGCTAGCTAGCTGGCTATCTCTTATCAT
>NW_025295239.1:0-1001 GCF_018294505.1 Triticum aestivum | reverse complement strand
ATTTGTATAGTTACTTGTATCATTTATATAGTTACTTGTATAATTTTCTTACTTTCTATGATTGTTTGTTATACATAGTGTCATGGTCTTGATAACTGTACCATCGGTTCCCACCCTCTTTATGATTCTGATGTGGTAAATCCTCTTTTATAACTATTTGTTGCATTTCACATTTATGACAATTATGGCCATCAAGTTGACATAGAGATAGTTTAATCTAGGAGGTATGTGAACTGGAATTTGCAACCGACCCTCTTGTTGAGAAGTTAAATTTAGCTGAAAAATAAAATGAATATTTGAAAGAAAAAATTAAAAGAATTGAAGAACAGAAGATTACATTGGAGTTCTATGTTGCCGATGTGGTGGATGATCACAAGATGAAGATGAATGCAATGCGCTTGAAGATGGATGCAATGCACTTGAAGATTAAGAAGATCAGAAAATATGCCATTGATAATGAGGCTTGGTATCGTTATGCCGTTGGATCAATTGTTACCTTAGTTGCGATCTTCATCGCAATTGTTGTGATGAGGGTAAGTTTTATCTAGAGTTTTGCTTAACAAATGCTTACTTAGCTACGTTCCTCCTAAATGGCATAACTACCTAAGTTAGAGAAAAAATGAGCTATACTTAGCTTTCCTTCGTCAAAAATGTCATGATAGTCTTCTTTACCTTCAACATGATATAGACTTATACGGTCCTCGAAAATGACATAATAACCTTACTAAGCTCCAAAATGGCCTATTTACCTAGCTTATCTCTAAAATGACCTACACTTAGCATTTTTACCTAGCTTACCGGAAAAATGGCATTTTCACCTACCTTAGTTAGAAGAATAAGAAGAAGATAAAAAAGAGAGGAGAAAAAGAAACCGAAGAAAAAAACTTCTTCTTCTTCTTCTTCTTCCCTTTCTTCCTTTTCTTGCACTTATTCTTCTTCTTATTCTTCTTCTTCTTCTTCTTCTTCTTCTTCTTCTTCTTCTTCTTCTTCTTCTTCTTCTT
>NW_025295238.1:0-1001 GCF_018294505.1 Triticum aestivum | reverse complement strand
TTTTTGGAGAAAAATAATTTGAATAAAACTCAAATAACTCCAAATTGAAAATAAATTCAAAAGAACTTTTGAATTTAATTCTTTGAAACTCCCAACTCATATTTCATATAATTTGAAGAAGTCATTTTATCTTCGCTCGTGAAAATCACTGAGTTGCATGAAGTTTATGAATTAGAAAATATTTCCAAATGAAATTCAAATATTTTCAACACCCCTTTTTCATTTAAATGGAAGAAGTCATGTTATCCTCTCTCCAGGGTTTTGTGATGAGAAATATTTGAATTCACGGAGATCAGAAAGCAAAATGAAAGTTTGGGAAAGTCCTTTTATTCCCTCTCCTTTAACTTTCAAAAAGTTTCAAATTTCACTCAATCAATCACACAACAATTCAAACAAACAAACAAATCTATCTATTTATTATAACATTCCAAAATTTAGAATTTTGGGATGTTACAAATCTACCACCCTTAAAATGAATCTCGTCCTCGAGATTCGGAGAGGCTAGCAAGAAATAGGTTAGGGTTTAGGGGTCTTCAAAAATCCATCGATCATCTCCGGGGTCTCGGGTGCTACCACCCTTAGAAGCATCGTTACAATTCCATCAAAACTCATATACTCCATCCTTATCGTTGACAGTGTTGGTCTTCTCAGATTGTAAGGATAAATCCTTCTCTGGGCTCTTTCGGTAGTGGCATAAGCTTTTCCTCAATTCTTTTGTCCTTTCATCTTGGTAAGGTTATTCCGAGATTGGGTCTTCATAGCCGATAGGTCTGGCGCCAATTCTAAACAACTATCGATATCTCATGGTGGTCAACGATTTATGGTTTCTCCTGCAGAAAACGGGTCTGGTTTGAACCTCACCGTATTTTCTACGGTTGGCAACAACTGCCTTGTACAAGGGGAAAAGAAATACCTATACCATTCTAAGGTTTAAACAAGGTTTTGATCGTTGTCTCTCTACTATAGGTAAGTCACTCAGGTTTACCATCCCATATAGCAAG
>NW_025295237.1:0-1001 GCF_018294505.1 Triticum aestivum | reverse complement strand
CATGGGGGCTTCTTGGTGGGTGTGTGTTGGGGGGGGGGGGGTTGGGACCGTGCCCATTGTCATCGTGTCATGCCACGTGTTGACACATAAATGATTTGGACTTGGTATGAGCCCACAAGTCAAGTTATACCACGGGTGAACGTTTTTTTAAGTTTTTGTGCCAATTTGCTCCCACCGGCCAAGTTGTTGTATTTGGGGTGAAATTAAATTCATTATAAACATGGTGGAAAGTTTGGGTAATATACTAAGGTGGCAAAGCTACCAAAATAAAAATAATCAACAAATAGCACATGAAATTATAGGCACTATGTTTTTCAATCGATGTGAAGCACTTTATGTACTGTCCTGATGATTACATTAAATCCCACCACCGAATGGTCATATACCTCATTCATATCGGAGATTCATTGATCATTTCCATTGATAGACCGAGTCCAAGGCTACCCTATCTTCATTCCCACATCCAACACTGTGTGATTCCGGAAAACCACTGGGACCAATAAGTGTGTGGTTTCCCTACCTCTGGTCCATCATATGATACAACGTTGTGCTTCTCTACTATATTTGGTGTAATGTTTCTTTGATGAATATTTAGTTTGTAAATTTGATATACACCATAAAACTCTTTCGGATTTTGAGAAATGCCATTTCTTTTCTCAGAATTTAAAATATACCACTGCAAAGTTTTCATACTTTAAACATGTCACTATATACCACTTTAGACCATATGGATTAATAGGTATACAAAATTTCTTATCCTTTGAAAACCTAAGAGCATCTACAGCCGGGCACCTCAAATTGGCCCAAACGCCCGATCGGATGGATCGATCAGTGACCGATAAAAAAAGGCCCAGCCAGGCGCCTCAGACCGGCCCCAAACGCATGGGTTGTCCGACACACCACTTACCCAGCCCAAATGTAGGGCAAATGTGGGGAGGCCCGGGCGCGCCACAGTAGCCTGGCCGACCATGATCTCACACTAGTAGAAAAAGGACCTTATA
>NW_025295236.1:0-1001 GCF_018294505.1 Triticum aestivum | reverse complement strand
AAACTGAAATTGAATATTCCACCATTTGAGGGTAGATATGTTCCTGATATATATCTTACTTGGGAGTTAGAAACTGAACAACGATTTACATGTTTACAATATCCTGAGGAGAGACGAGTTGCTGCTGCCGTTTGTGCTTTCACTAGTTTTGCATGTGTATGGTGGTCTGAACATTGTAGATTATATCCTATTCCAACTACTTGGGCTGCTTTGAAAACTGCTATGCGTACGCGTTGGGTTCCACCATATTATCAACGTGAATTGCTTCAAAAATTGCAGCGTTTAAGACAAGGGAAAAATTCTGTAGAAGAATATTATCAGGAATTACAAACTGGCATGATTAGATGTGGTATTGTTGAGGAGAATGAAGCTATGCTTGCACGTTTTCTGGGTGGATTAAACAGAGAGATTCAGACCATTCTAGACTATAAGGAGTATACTAATATCACTCGTTTATTCCATCTTGCTTGTAAAGCTGAACGTGAAGTGCAGGATCGACAAGCATTGGGGCGAACTAACTTTTCTGCAGGCCGACCTTCATCATGGACAGCACGTGCATCTTCTACTTCAACTGCACCAGCACCTCCATCCGGTGCCACCTCCAGCCGTGATACAAGAAAACAGGCACAACCACCATTATCTGCCAAGAGCGCACCTGCGGGGCCTGCACAGCGTTCTTCTTCTTCCATGGCATCAACAGGGCACACAAGTGATATTATTTGTCGTCGTTGTAAGGGAGGAGGTCATTATGCGAGAGAATGCAAATCTCCGCGTGTGATGATTGCTACCGCGGATGGTGGATATGAGTCCGCTAGTGACTATGATGAGGAGACTTTGGCTCTTATTACACGTGAAGAACATGGTGGAGATGATTCTGATCATGAGACGCAATACATGGCTCCTGAAGACGCTGACAGGTATGAATGTTTAGTTGCTCAACGTGTTTTGAGTGTGCAGGTCACACAAGCTGAGCAAAATCAGAGGCACAATTTGTTCCATAC
>NW_025295235.1:0-1001 GCF_018294505.1 Triticum aestivum | reverse complement strand
GGCTACGCCCGCACAGCCGCCCGTCGACCCCATCCCAGGTGGACTCGGGCGTGTGCCCGCACCTCCGCCCAGCAGCCCCCCTTCACCCCCTTCGGCACCCTAGCGGCTACCGCACCGACCGGCTCGGCCATGGCCGCTGGCTGCGTGCGTGCCCCGCCCAGCCCGAACATGTCCGGCGCGCCAAAGGGTGTGGCCTGGACATTGTCCGGCCATGTGTGGTGCTGCCCTGGACGTGTCCGGCTGGACATTGTCCAGTGGCCCAGTGCTACTGTCAAAAAAAGAAAAAAGAAAGAAAAAAAAGGAATATCAAAATAAATGATAATAATAATAATAAAATTAATTAATTAATTAATCAATTAATTAAGGAATTAATTAAGTTAATTAATTATAATTAGGTTAACCTAATCACTAATTAAACTAATTAACTGTTAGTTAATTAAAACAGTGTATGACATGCGGGACCCACATGTCAGGGTTGACTCAGTCAACCCCTGTTGACTGCTGACATCAGCATGACATCATGCTGACGTTATAAATACATTTTTTTCGAATTAATTAAATAAATAATTAAATTCCAAAATTGTTAAAATCTTTTAAAAATCATATCTTTTAATCCGTAACTCGGATTAAAATATTTTCAACATGAAAGTTGCTCAGAACGACGAGACAAATCCGGATACGCGGTCCGTTCGTCCGCCACACACCCCTAACCTATCGAACCCGCAACTTTCCCCCTCCGGCTCCTCTGCCCGAAAACACGAAACACCGGGAATACTTTCCCGGGGGTTTTCCCCCCTTCACCGGTATCACCTACTACCGCGTTAGGGCACACCGAACACCGCGTATTGCCTTGATATATTTTGTGGTGCTTTGTTTGCTCTGTATTCATTATTTCTTCCCCCTCTTCTCTCCGGTAGACTACGAGACCGACGCTGCTGCTGACCAGTTCGACTACGGAGTTGACGACCCCTCTCTCTTGCCAGAGCAACCAGGCAAGCCCC
>NW_025295234.1:0-1001 GCF_018294505.1 Triticum aestivum | reverse complement strand
CCCAACACGCTTGATCCCATTTGGCCGGACACACTTTCCTGGGTCATGCCCGGCCGCGGAAGATCAACACGTCGCAGCCCCACCTAGGCACAACAGAGAGGCCAGCACGCCGGTCTAAACCTAAGCGCACAGGGGTCTGGGCCCATCGCCCATAGCACACCTGCACGTTGCGTACGCGGCCGAAAGCAGACCTAGCCTAGTGGCGTTCCAGTCCAATTCGGCGCGCGCCGCTCCGTCGCTGACGTCTGAAGTGCTTCGGCTGATACCACGACGTCGGGATACCCATAACTACTCCCACGTAGATGGTTAGTGCGTATAGGCTCGTAGCCAGACTCAGATCAAATACCAAGATCTCGTTAAGCGTGTTAAGTATCCGCGAATGCCGAACAAGGCCAGACCCACCTGTCTCCTAGGTGGTCTCAACCTGCCCTGTCGCTCCGCCACAAAGTAACAGTCGGGGGCCGTCGGGAACTCAGGCCCACCACTACCTGGATGGAGCCACCTGCCCCTTCAGCCCCCATCTCCAAGCAGTATCACCAGTAATGTAACAGTGTAAAGTATATAGTATATGCCCGTGATCACCTCCCGAAGTGATCACAACCCAGTAGTATAGCATGGCAGACGGACAAGAGTGTAGGGCCACTGATGGAACACTAGCATCCTATACTAAGCATTTAGGATTGCGGGTAAGGTATCAATGACTGTAGCAGCAATGACAGGCTATGCATCAGAATAGGATTAACGGAAAGCAGTAACATGCTACACTACTCTAATGCAAGCAGTATAGAGAAGAGTAGGCGATATCTGGTGATCAAAGGGGGGGCTTGCCTGGTTGCTCTGGCAAGAGAGAGGGGTCGTCAACTCCGCAGTCGAACTGGTCAGCAGCAGCGTCAGTCTCGTAGTCTACCGGATAGAAGAGGGGGAAGAAATAATGAATACAGAGCAAACAAAGCATCACAAAATATAACAAGGCAATACGCGGTGTTCGGTGTGCCCTAACG
>NW_025295233.1:0-1001 GCF_018294505.1 Triticum aestivum | reverse complement strand
CTAGCATATGTGGTGGCTAACTTATACGCAAAAGAGAGCGAGAAGAGAAGGCGAAGCACGAGCGAGAAGCTAAAAGAACATCCTGCGCAAGCATAACTCCAACACCGTGTCCACTTCCCGGACTCCGCCGAGAAGGGGCCATCACGGTAACACACACGGTTGATTCATTTTAATTAAGTTTAGTTCAAGTCATCTACAACCGGACATTAACAAATTCCCATCTGCCCATAACCGCGGGCACGGCTTTCGAAAGTTCAATCCCTGCAGGGGAGTCCCAACTTAGCCCATGACAAGCTCTCACGGTCAACGAAGGAATAGACCTCCACCCGGGACACACCGATCAGACTCGGTAACCCGGTACAACAAGACATTTCGACAGGTTAAAACAAGTCCAGCAACACCGCCCGAATGTGCCGACAAATCCCGATAGGAGCTGCACATATCTCTTTCTCAGGGCACACTCAGATGAGACTAGCTACGAGTAAAACCAACCCTCAAGTTTCCCCGAGGTGGCCCCGCAGGCAGCTCAGTTCGGACCAACACTCAGAGGGAGCAGTGGCCCAAGGGGGGCTAAAATACGATGACCCTCGGGCTCTGGAAACCCAAGGGAAAAAGAGGCTAGGTGGCAAATGGTAAAACCAATGTTGGGCATTGCTGGAAAAGCTTTAATCAAGGCGAACTATCAAGGGGTTCCCATTATAGCCCAACCGTGTAAGGGACGCAACAATCCGGGAACATAACACCGATATGACGGAAACTAGGGCGGCAAGAGTGGAACAAAACACTAGGCGAGAGGCCGAGCCTTCCACCCTTTACCAAGTATATAGATGCATTAAGATAACATAGCAATATAATGATATCCCGACAAGTAAATAAATGTTCCAACAAGGAACGGCTCCAATCTTCACCTGCAACTAACAACGCTATAAGAAGGGCTGAGCAAGGCGGTAACATAGCCAATCAACGGTTTGCTAGGACAAGGTGGGTTAGAGGTTCAACAT
>NW_025295232.1:0-1001 GCF_018294505.1 Triticum aestivum | reverse complement strand
GAGATGGCTCAATTGGGCACACCCTGGGCGTGTATTTGCCAATAGTTTTTTAAACACGGCCTGGACGGATGAAATTTTTTGCTACAGTGCATGTTAAGGCCAGACCCAAAAAATTAAGCGGGCAAATGCACAAAATGTTAGTACCACCTCGGATAAAAATAAAATCTGAAAGCGGTGGACAGACCAAAAAATTCACAGAAACGCACCTCTCCTTATTACTAGGTATAGATTCAAGTCATTATATATGTCGCTTCTTTTTCCAAGAGTGTGCAAGTCCCTTTTGTATTCCCATGCATGTTTGTACACTACTTGGTCAGAGACATAGTAGCAACACAACCAACTTTCTTAGGCTAGAAACTACAACTTTTACTTACTTACACCTAGAGTAAACAACCATGCAGTCTAGAACCCTCTGTATCCTTTAGAGCTCTAAGCCACGATATTTAAACAAACTAAAATAGATACAAGCTCATACATATAATTTTAATTTTAGTGGAATAATTAATATACAAATACATGCAACTTTCTTCCTTTTCCACTACATAAAAACACTAAAGTCCTAGCCAATGACTTAGAAGAGGCATTATCTGAAGAAAATTAACTAATGTCATTTTGTACAATGTATACTTTGTATTTAAGGGTCCCTTATATTTATTATATGTGTATTACATCATATCAGTGATAAAATTAAATATTTAGTATATTATATCCAGCAAAAGTATTTTTTGATATGTTTAGTTTTGCTACCTCAAAAAAATAGTTTTGCTGCATATAATATAAAATTGTACCAGATAAGACTATTCGTGGAGAAAATGAGTTTTAATAACAAAGGTAAAACTGTTTATTATAAATGCGTTGGAAGGCGAAGGCGAAGGCTGCTGCTTACCAGGAGGGGGAGGGGAGGCGGATGCAGCAATCAATGGATCGGAGCGGGGGAAGGCGAAGGCTGCTGCTTACCAGGAGGGGGAGGGGAAGGGGAGGAGACGAGAGGAGAGCAGATC
>NW_025295231.1:0-1001 GCF_018294505.1 Triticum aestivum | reverse complement strand
AGGTAGAACGACTCGTATATGTGTTGAGAAGGAGAGACCCAGCTATGTCTTGAGGGAGATCGGTCGACATCCATACATAACTGAAGGACGGGAAATATGATGGGACAGAGAGAGAGAGGAGAGAGAGAGGGAGGGAGAGGGAGGGAGAGGGGTAGAGTGTTGGATGGGTGATGGAGTTGCTTCTCAAAGATGGTGGGAGAGGCCTACTAGACAAACTGAGGGTGGAACTGCAATGTTATCAATAAGAGTGGGGATGTGTTTCTGTGTGTGCCTGTGCGTGATAGATCTGTCGGGACGCATCCATGGTTGATGAAGGGGAACCATGTGTTTGGTAAGCAAACCTAACTAGATCGGTAGATCAATTGTTGTTTGTCGGAGGAAGGGAGAGACACAACTAATGAGGTAGATCGATTGACGTGTGGGTAAAAACGAGTTATAAGGACCTAGCTAGCTATATGTATAGCGAGAGATCGGTCGGTGTACGTCCATTTGTTAGAGGCAAATAAGGCCCAGCGAGATGGATAGACAGAGAGAATGGAGCTAGGAGGTGGTGCGAGAGGCCCAACTACTAGCTAGATAGGGGGAGGAGTGTGCGGTTGTGAGATCGATGAAAAGAGGGGTGAGAGTTTACACGTGTGTCTGACCGTATGAGAGACACGAGGCAAGGACACATAAAGGAGGAGATTGAAGGTGTGTGTGTATGTTGTAGGCAGGCATCGCTGGAGAGGTTTATCGATCGGTGTGTGTCGGAAAGGAGTTGTGGAGACTCTGGGAGAACGACCTAAAGAAAAAAATGAATGTGCCCGGTGGATAGAATGCCGAGGGAGGGGGAGGGCGAGGAGGGTGTGTGCATGCACGAGAGAAAGTTAGTGGTAGCTACAAAGGTTAGAGGATTGTGTGGGTGTAAGAGACTAACAAAGATCATAATTTGATATGAAAGCGGATTCATATATTTGAATAGGAGATCATAGTGTTTTAAACATTGCATGCATGAATATAGC
>NW_025295230.1:0-1001 GCF_018294505.1 Triticum aestivum | reverse complement strand
AAGTTGGTCAATAAGGCCATCAGTGCCGAGACAGGACAAACTGACTATGACGCTACACGCAAGCACTCTCGTGACTTTGGTTCCTCATCTGGCTCCGGATCCCAGAAGCGCCGGGTCTGGATTCCAAATACTGCTCTACCACCCAGGTTCACTCCGAGGCCATCCTTCGAGGCGCCTCGCCCCAACCAGCAGCATGCACCGCCCAAAGTCTATGGTGGCCCCACTGCTAATGCTGCTCCACGCCCCAATATTGTGACATGCTTCAAGTGTGGAGAAACGGGTCACTATCAGCGCGAGTGCCCCCGAAACAACCTCAATCAACCTGGACAGTCCGTTGGCCGTGGTAAGCCAGCAGGAAAGACTTACTACGCCAAGCCAGCCACCACAGCACGTGGCCATGTCAACTATGTTTCAGCTGAAGAAACTCATGAGGATCCCAACGTCGTCCTTGGTATGCTCCTTGTTAATTGCCATCCGGCAACTGTTCTTTTCGATACTGGAGCATATCATTCATTTATCTCTGAGAGCTATGCTCGATTACACAACACCACATTCTGCGACATGCCCACTTCCATGGTAATCCAAACCCCTGGTTCTAAGTGGCAAACCTCTAAGATAAGCCATGGCAATGAAATTCTTGCTGACAGATTGGTCTTCCTTGCGTCACTAATAGCTCTCAAGTCCTCGGACATAAACATCATCTTGGGTATGGACTGGATGTCAGCTCATTATGCTAAGATTGATTGCTCCACTAGAACTGTTCAACTCACCCATCCGTCGGGCAAGACAGTCAATGTTTTGACCCGAGTGTCTAAACGTCAGCTCTACTCATTAAATGCCAACCCTCTTCCAGACCTCGAAGATGTGCCGGTAGTCTGTGACTTCCCGGATGTCTTCCCTGAAGAACTGCCAGGTATTCCACCTGACAGAGATGTTGAGTTCGTGATAGACCTCGTTCCAGGAACCGTCCCAATCTCTAGAAGACCCTATAAGATGGCACC
>NW_025295229.1:0-1001 GCF_018294505.1 Triticum aestivum | reverse complement strand
CCACAAGGTCGGGTTGTATTTCCAAGTTTGATATGGTGCCTTCTGCTACCATTATCAAGTTGAGCTTGGCAAATTCTTGTTGGAATTCGGGCCTCAAGCTGTGCAGATTGTTTTCGTCGGAGCTGGGGTTCCGACTAAGAGCATCGGCCACTACATTTGCTTTTCCTGGATGGTAATGGATACCAACATCATAATCCTTTACCAATTCCAACCAGCGTCGTTGCCGTAAATTTAGTTCTGGCTGCGTGAAAATATATTTGAGACTTTTGTGATCCGTATATATTTCACATCGATTCCCAAGTAAGAAATGCCTCCATTCCTTGAGTGCATGAATAACTGCTGCCATTTCTAAGTCATGAGTGGGATAGTTTTCCTCATGCTTGCGAAGTTGCCTTGAAGCGTAGGCGACGACCTTGCCTTCCTGCATCAACACGCATCCGAGACCCTTTCTGGACGCGTCACAATATACTTCAAAATTCTTGTGTATGTCGGGTACAATTAATACCGGTGCTGTCATTAACTTCTGCTTTAGCTCTTGGAAACTTTTCTCGCAGGCTTCTGTCCATTCAAACTTCTTATCTTTCTTGAGCAACTGTGTCATAGGCTTGGCTATGGTGGAGAATCCTTCAATAAATCTGCGGTAATATCCTGCCATTCCCAAGAAACTCCGTATGTCCGTTATGCTGGCTGGTGACTTCCAGCCAAGTACGGCCTTGACTTTCTCTGGGTCCACTGCGATACCGTCTTGGGTCAGCACGTGGCCTAGAAAGCCTACTTGTCTTAGCCAAAATTCGCACTTGCTGAACTTGGCATACAATTGGTGTTTTCTGAGCTCTCCTAGCACAATCCTGAGATGTTCTGCGTGCTCTTCTGGTGTCTTGGAGTATACCAGAATATCGTCGATGAATACCACGACGAACTTGTCCATAAACTTCATAAATACTTTGTTCATGAGGTGAACAAAATATGCTGGGGCGTTAGTTAATCCAAATGACATCACT
>NW_025295228.1:0-1001 GCF_018294505.1 Triticum aestivum | reverse complement strand
CACTACCTCTGTAGTTAAAGGAAAAAACATTGTCAAGTATTCTTGCAACAGAACTTCATGGTCGTAATGGGATATGAAAAGATTGTTTGTGGAAAACTTCCATCTGGACGTTGATTATACTTAGTTATTAATAAAAACATCTTACCTGAAATATCTATCTTTGCTGATTTGTGCATGTTGCACAATAACTGCGTGTGGAACAGAAAGTTATACTGACCTTATAAAGGATGAAGCCGAATGTGTATGCGTACTCATGTCGACCACTTTGTTTCTATACAGCTCAGGTGCAGTGTAGTAACCAACAAATACAAAAGAATACAATTAAGTTTGTCCGTCAAGGATTACTATCTGTATATTTCTTGTTTTGATGTTACTGAAAGTGGGCTTACTGAAGCTGTCGACAAGGGCCTTGTGGTTCACCAGTTTCACCTTCTCGGGAGAGATCTTGGATAACCTCATCAGGCAGAGTCACCCAACCTTCATTAGGCCTCCATTATCACCAAAAAGATACTTCTGGCACCTTACCAAGATTCAAATAGTAAAGTAGGGCACAACCGTGAAAAACTTAGCGGTTCATATGCAAGTATTTATGTAGCAAGAGAACAGAGAAGACCAAGTTGCTCCATTTTAATTTCCCTTTTTGTTATGTTCTTTGACCGAAAATGTTCACAATCAGCCCCTCTTATTCGATTTCACTTTTTATTCAGTTCTTGAACCAAAAATGGAAATAAATTATATCATACCTTGAGCACTCCAGTTCATTGCATTCCACCTACAGCTGCATGATCCTCATTATAATCTGGAAGCTGAAATTGCACAAGTAACATTCATGGCATGGGTCCTCAGAGTGGAAGAAGTAGAAATGCATGAACTAAGACATGACTACATATCACCATCCTGCTTGCTTGGAACTAACACAAACTGTTTGACTTGCTTGGTTAAAACATAATATTGACAAAAGGAAATAGCACAATACATACTTGCCATGATTGAATATTGAT
>NW_025295227.1:0-1001 GCF_018294505.1 Triticum aestivum | reverse complement strand
TTTAAATTTAAATTATGAATATTTATACGAACATTGAACTATACAAATGTGCGTACAATTATTGAAATGTTTGTACAATTAAATTAATATTTCTGAATTGTTATTTACAAATATTTCTATTATTTAAAAAACAAATCTAAGTCATATATATTTTTAATGTATTTTTTTAAATAATACATGAACATTTTTTAAAGGAATTTATTTTGTTTGTATTTAAAATATTTATAACACACAAAAATATAAACATTATTTTTACTACTGAGATCACAATTTACATACAAATTTCTAAAAAAAATTCAAAGATGCTGTAACATCCCAAATTCTCAATTTGGAATGTTATACATAGATCATCATTGCATATCATGTTTTGTTGCATTTTGACAAATCCTCGATAAATCCTAAGCAACTCAAGGACCCTCGGGGAGAGTTGGGGATTTTCCCGAATTTTTCAAATTAATTTTTCCAACGAGGATTTTGGTTTTAATTATTTTTCTCTCCGGAAAAATATTTCATTTTAAATAAACGAGAGGAGAAAATATGACTTCTCCAAAACAATTGAAATACTGGAGGAAAAATGTTAAAAACATTATTTGGAATTTATTTGGATTTTACTTGCAAATTTTATTGCATTAAAAATATTGCATGTTTTCAAAATATTTATTTTTGATTTTAAAAATGTTTACCCTATTCTAGATTTTCTATCTAGACGGGGAAAATTTATTTCATATTTTTCTGATTTTTATTTATTTTTCTACGCAATATTTTCCGTGGAACTTATTTTAAAAAAAAATGCCCTCGCGCCGACTGGGCCCAAGGCCCAGCCGACGGCCCGCCCGCGCCCTCTCCTCCTCCCGCACGGGAGCTCGCCGCCGGAGTCCGTCCCGGGCACGGTAGCCGCCGCCTCGGGTGCCCCCTTCCCCACGCCGACGTACCCCCCTCCTTAAATACCCCCCCTCTCTCTCTCCTCACCTCGAGCCGCCGCCGCCGACATCGCCGCCGCC
>NW_025295226.1:0-1001 GCF_018294505.1 Triticum aestivum | reverse complement strand
AATAATTTTAGACTGGAGTTGAACTAGCTCTATAAGCTAGTTCAAATAATTTTACACTAGAGTTGAACTAGCTCTGTAAGCTAGTTAAAATAATTTTACACTAGAGTTGAACTAGCTCTCTAGCCTAGTACTAATAATTTTACACTAGAGATGAACTAGCTCTATAAGCTGGTACAAATAATTTTACACTACAGTTGACTAGCTCTATAGTCTAGTGCAAATAATTTTACACTAGAGTTGAACTAGATCTATAAGCTAGTTCAAATAATTTTACACTAGAGTTGAACTAGCTCTATAAGCTAGTTCAAATAATTTTCCACTAGAGTTGAACTAGCTCTATAAGCTTGTACAAATAATTTTACTGTATAGTTGAACTAGGTCTATAAGCTAGTTCAAATAATTTTACACTAGAGTTGAACTAGCTCTATAGCCTAGTACAAATAATTTTACACTAGAGTTGAACTAGCTCTCTAAGCTGGTACAAATAATTTTACACTAGAGTTGACTAGCTCTATAGTCTAGTGCAAATAATTTTACACTAGAGGTGAACTAGCTCTATAGTCTAGTTCAAATAATTTTACACTAGAGTTGCACTAGCTCTATAGCCTAGTACAAATAATTTTACACTAGAGTTGAACTAGCTCTATAACCTAGTTCAAATAATTTTACACTAGAGTTGAACTAGCTCTATAGCCTAGTACAAATAATTTACACTAGAGTTGAACTAGATCTATAAGCTTGTACAAATAATTTTAGACTGGAGTTGAACTAGCTCTATAAGCTAGTTCAAATAATTTTACACTAGAGTTGAACTACCTCTATAAGCTGGTACAAATAATTTTACACTAGAGTTGACTAGCTCTATAGTCTAGTGCAAATAATTTTACACTAGAGTTGAACTAGCTCTATAAGCTAGTTCAAATAATTTTACAATAGAGTTGAACTAGCTCTATAATCTAGTTCAAATAATTTTCCACTAGAGTTGAACTAGCTCTATAACC
>NW_025295225.1:0-1001 GCF_018294505.1 Triticum aestivum | reverse complement strand
TAATGCGGTGCAACAGTGCCTACTAATGAATCAATCAAGCAACGCATGTGGTCGAGCCGTGGATCTGTGCTTCGACGATTTGATTGGCTATGTAGGTAAAGCTAGCTATCTGGATTGAAGCTGCTGACCTTGTCGAGCATGACATAGAACATGTCCTTGAGCCTCTTTGCTCCGGCGCGTCCATGGCCTGGATCTGCGGCGACATCGACGGTGACGAGACCTCGCGGCCGGCCTCGTCGTCCTGCTGTGCATGTAGCAGATTGGTGCCCTTGGTGTTGATGTCGACGGAGAGGCTACCAAAGTAGCGTGAGATGGCGGAAGAGATGGTATCCCGGTCGCCGCTCCGGATTATACATAGGGAAAACTGGGATTGATGGGCTCAACAAAATCGAGGGGGAGACGGATCGGTCTCTCTTCCCGTGCAGCGGTCGGTCTCTCTTCCCCTGCTGGTAATGGATCGCTGACATGGTCAGTGAGGAATCCTAAAGATTTCGTTTTTTCGTCAGCTAAAATATTTTGTTAGTCAGTTTCTCAAAAAAAAATGTCAGAGGAGGTGGGCTTCAGTGGGATTGCATGAGGTGTGACGTGGCTAGATGTCATTGAATGCTGATGTGTCTATGCTGCATGTTGAGATAAATCAAGTAGTGGGGGTGAACTTCTTAAGTATATAGGATGACTGTCATAGTTGCCACATTCAAGCTTTCACATAGGGCAACTAATTTTATTGAATGACTATGATAGTTGCCACGCACACGCTCTTCCATGTGGAAAACTGAATTTTGCTGAATTTATATGATAGTAATCACAAACATGCTTTCTGAATGTGGCAACTATGGCAGTATGACTGAACGTGAACAAATGTGTGGCAACTAAACTCTCTGAACAAATGTGGTAGTTGCCACAAACGTGTTTTCCTTTGCGGCAACAGATTTCTGAAAATGACTGTCATAGTTGCCACATTCAAGCTTTCACATAGGGCAACTAATTTTATTGAATGACTA
>NW_025295224.1:0-1001 GCF_018294505.1 Triticum aestivum | reverse complement strand
CAATCAACTCCTACACATGCTAGTGGGTTTCAACTATTTACTGTGGCAATGACAGGTCATGCAGAGGAATGGGTTCAACTACCGCAGCACAAAGTAGCATATGAACCGTTGTTGTCCTAATGCAATAACTGAGAGCAGGAGCGAGAGAGTAGGGTTTTATCGAAATGAACAAGGGGGTTTGCTTGCCTGGTAAATCAACAAGGGAGGCACTGCTTCACAGACAGGTACTCTGGAACGTCTCCGGAGCAGGACCTATCGAGAAGGAACGGTGCCGGCAATCAATACCCAATCATATGCAACAATATGATGCATGAACATGGCATGTAGATGTGATGCTGTTTGAGCTAATGCAACTAGTATTCAATTTGAATGAAGTCCATTTGAACAAAAGGTTCAAATGCAACTCCAAAATTAAGTCTGTTAATGTGCCATAATGTGTTTTCTCATATTCAGCATGTATAAGTTGGTTTGTCATGCATGAAACTAGTACAAATGGAAAGATTGCATTTTTCTGATAATTTTTCATATATAAATCATTTCAATTTTAGCTACGGTTGAATTGATATGAATTTTTGAAGTTTAAATCAATTTCTGGAATTTCTGATTAAATTTAAATCCAGAATTCATATAATAGCGCCAGCATGACGTCAGCACGACGTCAGCGGTCAACTGGGCTGGTCCGGGTCAAACCTGACGTGTGGGGTCCACACGTCAGTGACAGGGGGTTAAACAGGGGTTAAATTAACTTAATTAAAAGGTTAGGGGGCACCGGGGCCCACATGTCAGCCTCAGGGGGTTAATTAACAGTGATTAGCACTAAGCTAATCACCTGCCGACGGGGCCCACTCGTCAGGCCGGCGAGGTCGTCGGCGGCGACCTCTGGACGCGGCGGCGTCCGCGAAACAGGCCACGGGGGCGGCGTCGGAGAGCACCGGGGCGTAGCCCGGGCTCTCGCGCATCTGGTGGGACAGGTGGGAGGAGCGGGGAAGGCCGGAGCTCGC
>NW_025295223.1:0-1001 GCF_018294505.1 Triticum aestivum | reverse complement strand
GGAGGCAGGGGCACCTCTAAACACACAAGTTGACACAAGTTGATCCACGTGATCGACTCCTTAGCCGTGTGCGGTGCCCCCTGCCACCATATTCCTCGATAATACTGTAGCGGAGTTTAGGCGAAGCCCTGCTGCTGTAGTTCATCAAGATCGTCACCACGCCGTCGTGCTGACGAAACTCTTCCCCGACACTTTGCTGGATCGGAGTCCGGGGATCGTCATCGAGCTGAACGTGTGCTCGAACTCGGAGGTGCCGTAGTTTCGGTGCTTGATCGGTTGGATCGTGAAGACGTACGACTACTTCCTCTACGTCGTGTCATTGCTTCCGCAGTCGGTCTGCGTTGGGTACGTAGACAACACTCTCCTCTCGTTGCTATGCATCACATGATCCTGTGTGCGCGTAGGAAATTTTTTGAAATTACTACGAAACCCAACAGTGGTATCAGAGCCAGGTTAATGATGTTGATGTTATATGCACGAGTAGAACACAAGTGAGTTGTGGACGATACAAGTCATACTGCCTACCAGCATGTCATATTTTGGTTCAGCAGTATTGTTGGACGAGACGACCCGGACCAACCTTACGCGTACGCTTACGCGAGACCGGTTCCCTCGACGTGCTTTGCACAGAGATGGCTTGCGGGCGACTGCCTCTCCAACTTTAGTTGAACCAAGTATGGCTACGCCCGGTCCTTGCGAAGGTTAAAACGGAGTCTATTTGACAAACTATCGTTGTGGTTTTGATGCGTAGGTGAGATTGGTTCTTACTTAAGCCCGTAGCAGCCACGTAAAACATGCAACAACAAAGTAGAGGACGTCTAACTTGTTTTTGCAGGGCATGTTGTGATGTGATATGGTCAAGGCATGATGCTGAATTTTATTGTATGAGATGATCATGTTTTGTAACCGAGTTATCGGCAACTGGCAGGAGCCATATGGTTGTCGCTTTATTGTATGCAATGCAATCGCGATGTAATGCTTTACTTTATTACTAAACGGTA
>NW_025295222.1:0-1001 GCF_018294505.1 Triticum aestivum | reverse complement strand
TTCATAACATCTTGTTCTGCAGGGAGAACGGGTGCGTCACCAAGCGGTGCTTGTAGGACATAATCTTTCTTGGCAGCTATGAGGATGATCCTCAGGTTCCGGACCCAGTCCGTATAGTTGCTGCCATCGTCTTTCAGCTTGGTTTTCTCTAGGAACGCGTTGAAGTTGAGGACTACGTTGGCCATTTAATCTACAAGACATATTGTAAAATATTTAGACTAAGTTCATGATAATTAAGTTCAACTAATCAAATTATTAATGAACTCCCACTTAGATTAGACATCCCTCTAGTCATCTAAGTATTACATGATCCGAGTTAAACTAGACCGTGTCCGATCATCACGTGAGACGGACTAGTCAACATCGGTGAACATCTTCATGTTGATCGTATCTTCTATACGACTCATGCTCGACCTTTCGGTCTTCCGTGTTCCCAGGCCATGTCTGTACATGCTAGGCTCGTCAAGTCAACCTAAGTGTTTGCATGTGTAAATCTGTCTTACACCCGTTGTATGTGAACGTCTGAATAAAACACCCGATCATCACGTGGTGTTTTGAAACAGCGAACTGTCGCAACGGTGCACAGTTAGGGGAACACTTCTTGAAATTAGTATGAGGGATCACCTTATTTACTACCGTCGTTCTAAGTAAACAAGATGCAAAACATGATAAACATCACATGCAATCAAATAATAAACGTGACATGATATGGCCAATATCACATAGCTCCTTTGATCTCCATCTTGGGGCTCCATGATCATCTTGTCACCGGCTTGACACCATGATCTCCATCATCATGATCTCCATCATCGTGTCTCCATGAAGTTGCTCGCCAACTATTACTTCTACTACTATGGCTAACGCGTTTAGCAATAAAGTAAAGTAATTTACATGGCGTTTCTCGATGACACGCAGGTCATATAAAAGAATAAAGACAACTCCTATGGCTCCTGCCGGTTGTCATACTCATCGACATGCAAGTCGTGAATCCTATTACAATA
>NW_025295221.1:0-1001 GCF_018294505.1 Triticum aestivum | reverse complement strand
GGCCACCTCCCCATAGGGATTTTGTAGGGTTTACTCCCTAGTTGCCCCTATGGATTTTTATGATTTGTTGTGTTCCCGAAGTCCGACCTTTACTTGATGTTCTAGTTATCAAACCGTATCTATGAATGGGATACACTAGCACATCAAGGAGAACATTAGAAGCGGAGTGCTAAATGTCTCTCGGTCGATCATCCAGATTTTGTTCCTTGGTTTCGCTAAGGTGTAATCTGAGAAGGTGTTATCTTCCTTTGCATCTGCATCCTCCATCACCATTCATCATGGTAGTAAGTTGTGTTACCGGACCCTTGACACGGATGTTGGTAAAACCTTGATGAATATGGAAATGCTCAAGTTCTTGAGAGCACGCACAAGCGCTACGTGTTATCCTCGGCACTAGCTGGGTTGCTCTCAGTTCCCTCGGCAATGCTATGACCTATTCAAACAGTGAATTCACTCTCTATTGTTGGGTTCTTCCCCAGTTACTAGAATCATTCCCCGCATTTGCATTTGGTTCCCAGCTTGCACCGCCAATGTGCCATTCTTCCATGGGTCTCTTCCATTTCCGGTGATAAGCAAAATTCATCCATTACGTTGTCTTCAACAAGGTAATCCACATCATCCAAGTTGAGTATGCCATTCTACTGACCCCCTCCAAATGATCGCTTGTGATTACCTTAGGCTGGTATAAAGAGTTCCAATGATCTCTGAATCAAAAGTAATTCTTTTTGCCACTTAAGATAATACTCTACGATCACCTTCTCCAGGATGTTTCATCGTGGTATCATGGCAACTCAACTCCTCGCTACGTTGACAATCGTTTACCACCTTCTTAAGCGTGAAATTGTTGTCTACCTAGTGTACCCTCGTCATCTGTTCCACTCCATCCCTCTAGAGGTGTGCTTCGTCTCTCAGCTCGAGAGATATTGTTATGTCTCATTCCGTGAGTTGTTCGATCTTCGAGAAGATCGACCCTTCTAGAGTCTCCTTCTTCCCCCCCCCCC
>NW_025295220.1:0-1001 GCF_018294505.1 Triticum aestivum | reverse complement strand
TTAGTAAATGCATGAAAAATAACAAATGAAGTCAGAAAGGATTGAAAAATGATGATGTGGCTTTGAATGGTGCATTTTGAACACACAAAAAGTCAGGAGTTCAAATAAGTTTTAAAAAATGAAATCCCTTTGTAACAGCGAGTTTCCGTATGAAATCCTGATACTTTGAAAGAGATTGTCCGTTTTGTACACGAAGTGCATCCAGTTTTTGCCGTAACCCTCTCAAGTTTATTGCACATGCTATGTGGATGAAATGATGATACCATGCCAACTTTCAATCTTTTAAGAGTTCATTTGAAATGCTTTTCAATCTTAGCGTCTTATAGCTCAAAATAATTAGTAAATGCATGAAAAATAACAAATGAAGTCAGAAAGGATTGAAAAATGATGATGTGGCTTTGAATGGTGAATTTTGAACACACAAAACATTAGGAGTTCAAATAAGTTTTAAAAAATGAAATCCCTTTGTAACAGACGAGTTTCCGTATGAAATCCTGATACTTTGAAAGAGATTTTCCGTTTTGTACACGAAGTGCATCCAGTTTTTGCCGTAACCCTCTCAACTTTCTTGCACATGCTATGTGGATGGAATGATGATACCATGCCAACTTTCAACCTTTTCAGAGTTCATTTGAAATGCTTTCAATTTTAGGGTCTTATAGCTCAAAATAATTAGTAAATGCTTGAAAAATAACAAATGAAGCCAGAAAGGATTGAAAAATGATGATGTGGCTCTGAATGGTGCATTTTGAACACACAAAAAGTCAGGAGTTCAAATAAGTTTTAAAAAATGAAATCCCTTTGTAACAGACGAGTTTCTGTATGAAATCCTGATACTTTGAAAGAGCTTGTCCGTTTTGTACATGAAGTGCATCCAGTTTTTGCCGTAACCCTCTCAACTTTCTTGGACATGCTATGTGGATGAAATGATGATACCATGCGAACTTTCAACCTTTTCAGAGTTCATTTCAAATGCTTTTCAATTTTAGGGTCTTATAGCT
>NW_025295219.1:0-1001 GCF_018294505.1 Triticum aestivum | reverse complement strand
CCGATTCTTGTCCGTTTCGTGGACTATTACTCGCCGTTTTGGGGACCCAGAGCGATTTCCATGATTGATGAACCCCGGGGTGCGTTTATGTGTCAGTTGTCAACACTCATAGTTTTGTCCAATTCTGACCCGTTTCGTGGACTATTACTCATCGTTTTCGGGTCCCGAAGCGATTTCCATAGTTGTTGAACCCCAAGGTGTGTTTACGTGTTGATCATCAACACTCGTAGTTTTGGCCGATTCTGGCCCGCTTCATGCACTATTACTCACCATTCCGGGGTCCCGGAGTGATTTCCATGGTTATCGAACTCCAAGGTGCGCTTACGTGTCGATCATCAACACTCGCGGTTTCGGCCGATTCCTGCCCGTTTCATGGACTATTACTCACCGTTTTGGGGTCCCAAAGCGATTTTTGTTTCATGGACAATTACTCGCGGTTTCGAGCACTATTACTCAGCGTTTTGGGGACCCAAAGCGCTTTCCACGATTGATGAACCCCGGGGTGCGTTTATGTGTCCGTCGTCAACACTCACAGTTTTGTCCAATTCTGACCTGTTTTGTGGACTGTTATTCACCGTTTTGGGGTCCCGAAGCGTTTTTCATAGTTGTTGAACCCCAAGGTGTGCTTACGTGTTGGTCATCAACACTTGCAGTTTTGGCTGATTCTGGCCCGTTTCATGGACTCTTACTTACCGTTTTTGGGCCCCAAAGCGATTTCCATGGTTGTCGAACTCCAAGGTGCGCTTATGTGTCGGTCATCAACAATCCCAGTTCGGGCTGATTCTGGCCCGTTTCTTGGACTATTACTCTTTTTGGGGTCCCGGAGTCATTTCCACGATTGACGAACCTCGGGGTGCGTTTACGTGTCGATCATCAACACTCACATATTTGGCCGATTCTTGTCCGTTTCGTGGACTATTACTCGCCGTTTTGGGGACCCAGAGCGATTTCCACGATTGATGAACCCCGGGATGCGTTTATGTGTTGGTCTTCAACTCTCA
>NW_025295218.1:0-1001 GCF_018294505.1 Triticum aestivum | reverse complement strand
AGAAAATGCCCTAAACTTCAATAATTCATAGAAAATTAACCGTAACTCCAAATTAAATAATTTATATATGAAAAATTATCAGAAAAATTCAAGGAATCCATCTGTACCATTTTCATGCATGTTAGAACAACTTATCACTACTGTTTAGAGCAAATGAAGTGAATGACATTTAAATAATCACATATGGAGTTTGAATTTGAATCTTGTATTCAAACCAACTTCATTTAATCTGTTGCTAGTCGCATTAGCCCAAAACACATTCATATTGCCATGTCATAGCATGCATCATATTGTGCATTGCATTGATTGTATTTCTTCTTTGTTGCCGGTATTTGTCCCCTCTCGATAGACGTGATACCGATGATGTGATCGTTGACACTAATGAAGACTCAATGTTATCTTCAGAAGTGCCAGGCAAGCAAAACCCCCTTGTTCATTCCGATACAATCCTACTCTCTCGCCCCTGCTCTCTTTTAATGCATTAGGACAACACTGATTTATCTGTTACTTGCTGCGGTAACTGAACCCCTTTATCCTTTGCATGACCTGTCATTGCCACAGTAAATAGATGAAACCCACTAGCATGAGTAGGAGTTGTTTGAGCCCTGTTGTGCCTACTCATTCATGCTTGTTTGTCATGCCTGCTACTGCTTAGAGTTGAGTCAGGTCTGATTCATCGGGGATGAATCAGAGGCGTGTGAACATGTCCTACTGTGTGTGAGCTAAGTGTGTGAACACGATTTGGTAAAGGTAGCGGTGAGAGGCCATGTAGGAGTACATGGTGGGTTGTCTCATTGTAGCCGTCCTCAGAAACTGAGTTCTGTGTTTGTGATCCATGATTCAGTTACTACCATACATTGGGCCCTGAAATATGACCCCGCTCGACTTCTCATTCACCCTCGTCCTCTGTCCAGGAGTTGCAAGTAGTTTCTGGTGTTTGTAGTATGCTGGAGGCCGTGGACAGCGCTGACCGTAGGGGTGGGCTGTGATGCGGTAGGCAC
>NW_025295217.1:0-1001 GCF_018294505.1 Triticum aestivum | reverse complement strand
CCGGGCATCTTCAATTTGAGGTACACGTAACATGGTCGAGCCATGAACCGTGCATAGGCTGGTCTCCCCAAAATGGCATGATATGCACTTTGAAAATCCACGACCTCAAACGTCAACTTTTCTTTGCGAAAATGCTTCGAATCACCAAACACTACGTCCAAAGCTATCTGGCCGAGTGACTCGGCCTTCTTCCCTGGTATAACTCCATGGAAGCTCATGTTACTAGTGCTCAGTCGGGACATCGGAATGCCCATACCTTTCAATGTGTCTGCATACAATAAGTTCAGCCCACTTCCACCATCCATCAGCACCTTTGTCAGTCGAGTGCCTTCGACAACTGGATCGACCACCAAAGCTTGCCTCCCGGGGGTGGCAATATGAGTCGGGTGATCAGATTGGTCGAATGTGATGGGTGTTTGAGACCACTTCAGATAATTTGCCTTTGCTGGGGCAACCATGTTCACCTCTCGGTTAATCACTTTCAGTCGACTTCTGCTTTCCACGTCTGCAAAGATCATCAGAGTGGAGTTGATATGCGGGTATCCTCCCTCACTGTCCTCCTTGTCTTCGGCCTTGTCTGACTCCTTCTCCTTGTCCTTAGACTGTTTTCCCTGAAACTGCTGGATCAGGAGTCGACATTGGCGAGTGGTGTGCTTTGGGTAAATGATATTCCCCTCTTCATCTTTCTTCGTGTGAATGTGACACGGCATATCCATCACGTCGTTCCCTTCTTTATCCTTTACCTTCTTGGGGTTCCAGGATCCTTTTGGTTTCCCCTTAAACTTTCCTTGAGTCACGGCCAGAGCCTCTCCAGGAGCTGCCGGTTCAGCCTTCCGCTTCTGTTTCCGACTGGTGTTTCCTTTTTCCGACTGACTCGGCTTGTGCTTGCCGCTTCGGAGTCGGTCTTCTTCTTCGCCGTTGGCGTACTTGGTAGCAATCTCCATCATCCGACTCAAGGTCATGTCACCGGTTCGACCAAATTTCAAACTCAGTTCTCTGTT
>NW_025295216.1:0-1001 GCF_018294505.1 Triticum aestivum | reverse complement strand
GTTAGAGAGCGATCACCGGGTTGTATCTGGCACTTGGAAGGGTGTATTTTATTCAGTATCCAGTTCTAGTTGTCATAAGCTCAAGGTACAACTCCGGGTCGTCCTTTTACCGAGGGACACGGCTATTCGAATAGATAAACTTCCCTGCAGGGGTGCACCACATAACCCAACACGCTCGATCCCAATTGGCCGGACACACTTTTCTGGGTCATGCCCGGCCTCGTAAGATCAACACGTCGCAGCCCCACCTAGGCTCAACAGAGAGGCCAGCACGCCGGTCTAAACCTATGCGCGCAGGGGTCTGGGCCCATCGCCCTATGCACACCTGCACGTTGCGTACGCGGCCGGAAGCAGACCTAGCCTAGTGGCGTTCCAGTCCAATCCGGCGCGCGCCACTCAGTCGCTGACGTCAAAAGAGCTTCGGCTGATACCACGACGTCGGGATACCCATAACTACTCCCACATAGATGGTTAGTGCGTATAGACCAAATGGCCAGACTCAGATCAAATACCAAGATCTCGTTAAGCGTGTTAAGTATCCGCGAACGCCGACCAGGGCCAGGCCCACCTCTCACCTAGGTGGTCTCAACCTGCCCTGTCGCTCCGCCACAAAGATCCACTTGCGGGTACTCCTACGAGCCGACCCGACTTTAATCATCACATGTGTCATGTATATAGTATATAAGTATATGCCCGTGTTCACCGCCCAGGTGATCACGGCCCGATAGTATAGCACAGCAGACGGACAAGAATGTAGGGCCACTGATGGAAATCTAGCATCCTAGACTAAGCATGTAGGATTGCAGGTAAAGGTAACAACAGTAGTAGCAAGGATAGGCTATGCATCAGAATAGGATATCGAAAGTAGTAACATGCTACACTACTCTAATGCAAGTAGTAGAGAGTAGAGTAGGCGATATCTGGTGATCAAGGGGGGGGGGCTTGCCTGGTTGCTCTGGCAAGTAGGAGGGGTCGTCGACTCCGTAGTCGAACTGGGCAGC
>NW_025295215.1:0-1001 GCF_018294505.1 Triticum aestivum | reverse complement strand
TGAAAATTGATGATGTGGCTTTGAATGGTGCATTTTGAACACAGAAAAACTATGGAGTTCAAATAAGTTCAAAAAAAATGAAATCCCTTTTTAACAGATGTGTTTCAGTATGAAACCCTGATACTTCGAAAGAGATTGTCTGTTTTGGACATGAAGTGCATCCAGCTTTTGACGTAACCCATTCTACTTTCTTACACATGCTATGTGGGTGAAATGATGATACCATGCCAACTTTCAACCTTTTCAGAGTTCATTCCAAATGCTTTTCAATTTCATGGTCTTATAGCTCAAAATAATCAGTAAATGCATGAAAAATAACAAGTGAAGTCAGAAAGGGTTGAAAATTGATCATGCGGATTTGAATGGTGCATTTTGAACACAAAAAAACTATGGAGTTCAAATAAGTTCAAAAAATGAAATCCCTTTGTAATAGATGAGTTTCAGTATGAAACCCTCATACTTCGAAAGAGATTGTCTGTTTTGTACACGAAGGGCATCTAGTTTTTGCCGTAACCCTCTCTACTTTCTTGCACATGCTATGTGGGTGAAATGATGATACGATGCCAACTTTCAACCTTTTCAGAGTTCATTTCAAATGCTTTTCAATTTCATGGTCATATAGCTCAAAATAATCAGTAAATGCATGAAATATAACAAATGAAGTCAGAAAGGGTTGAAAATTGATGATGTGGCTTTGAATGGTGCATTTTGAACACAGAAAAACTATGGAGTTCAAATAAGTTCAAAAAAATGAAATCCCTTTGTAACTGATGAGTTTCGTGATGAAACCCTCATACTTCGAAAGAGATTGTCCGTTTTGTACACGAAGGGCATCCAGTTTTTGCCGTAACCCTCTCTACTTTCTTGCACAAGCTATGTGGGTGAAATGATTATACCATGCCAACTTTCAACCTTTTCAGAGTTCATTTCAAATGCTTTTCAATTTCATGGTCTTATAGCTGAAAATAATTAGTAAATGCATGAAAAATAACAAATGAAGT
>NW_025295214.1:0-1001 GCF_018294505.1 Triticum aestivum | reverse complement strand
ATCTCAGATTTCATGGCTTCAAGCCACTTTGCGGAATCTGGGCTCACCATCGCTTCTTCATAGTTCGTAGGTTCATCATGATCTAGTAGCATGACTTCCAGAACAGGATTTCCGTACCACTCTGGCGCGGATCTTACTCTGGTTGATCTACGTGGTTCAGTAGTATCTTGATCTGAAGTTTCATGATCATTATCATTGGCTTCCTCACTAACCGGTGTAGGTGTCACTGAAACAGTTTTCTGTGATGAACTACTCTCCAGTAAGGGAGCAGGTACAGTTACCTCGTCAAGTTCTACTTTCCTCCCACTCACTTCTTTCGAGAGAAACTCCTTCTCTAGAAATGATCCATTCTTAGCAACGAATGTTTTGCCTTCGGATCTGTGATAGAAGGTGTACCCAACAGTTTCCTTTGGGTATCCTATGAATACACATTTCTCCGATTTGGGTTCGAGCTTATCAGGTTGAAGCTTTTTCACATAAGCATCGCAGCTCCAAACTTTAAGAAACGACAATTTTGGTTTCTTGCCAAACCATAGTTCATAAGGCGTCGTCTCAACGGATTTTGATGGTGCCCTATTTAACGTGAATGCGGCCGTCTCTAAAGCATAACCCCAAAATGATAGCGGTAAATCTGTAAGAGACATCATAGATCGCACCATATCTAGTAAAGTACGATTACGACGTTCGGACACACCATTACGCTGTGGTGTTCCGGGTGGCGTGAGTTGCGAAACTATTCCACAGTTTTTCAAATGTACACCAAACTCGTAACTCAAATATTCTCCTCCACGATCAGATCGTAGAAACTTTATTTTCTTGTTACGATGATTTTCAACTTCACTCTGAAATTCTTTGAACTTTTCAAATGTTTCAGACTTATGCTTCATTAAGTAGATATATCCATATCTACTCAAATCATCTGTGAAGGTGAGAAAATAACGATATCCGCCACGAGCCTCAATATTCATCGGACCACATACATCGGTATGTATGATTTCCAA
>NW_025295213.1:0-1001 GCF_018294505.1 Triticum aestivum | reverse complement strand
CCCTTGCTTGTTTCAAAATCTGATCTTGCTGTAACTTGCAGGTAAGGTAAGGGAGGCCCAACAGAAGAAAGACCTTGAGCTAGCTGAGAAGATCAAGCTTGCTGACGAGAAGTTAGCTTCAGTCACCAAGCTCGAACAAGACAATACCAATCTGAAAGCTGCTCTTGGGATTGCCAACAAGGAGGTCAGTCGACTGAAAACTGATAAAGCTGCCCTGACCGACCAAGTCGCCAAATTGACTGGGAAGAAAACTGATCTGGAGGCCTTCCTGAGTGGACTTGCCAAGAAGTTGTTTCTTATGCTTGAAGGTAAACCTCTATGCTTGGCAGACATTTCCAATTGTGATTTTTCCATTCGACCATCTCCTTGACTTAGTGATCACCCTTGCAGAATTTTGTCAAAACTTTGAAGAAGAAACTAGCCGGCTGGAGCCAAACCTCGACCCCGTCAATTCTCCGGTGAACGATGAAGTTGCCATGGATGTTCTCCGACTGGAGTCCCGTGTTGCAGCTGTCGTGGACTATCTCACAATGCTGAAGGCCGCCACATCTCGCATCGACTCGACGCTTTGGCCTGAGGAGACACTTCAGAATGACCTTGAATCGCTGATGGCCCGGTTGAACACGATCCCTGGTCGAGTGCAGGAATGGAAGAAGTCCTCGGCTCGGTGTGGTGCAGATGTTGCTCTGTGTCTTGCCCGAGTCCACTGTAAGGATGCACGAGAAGAGAAGCTGGCGGCCCTTCGGGTGGCCAATACCAAGAAGCACGACTTCAGGTCCTTTATGGAAACTTTCCTTGCAGCTGCCACTCGGATCGCCGACGGAATTGACCTTGATGAATTCGTTGCTCCTTCCAGCCCTCCACAGGAGGGGTAAAAAACTTCTTCTGGCTCGACGCTTTTAAATTTGCCTCGGTATGCCGAGTGGAATTGTAACCGATAAACTTTAACAGGCTTAACGCCTGAGCACTCTCGGTTCCTTTAGATATCGATTCAAACTTGA
>NW_025295212.1:0-1001 GCF_018294505.1 Triticum aestivum | reverse complement strand
TCTTATGGAGCTAGTTCAACTCTAGTGTAAAATTATTGGAACTAGCTTATAGAGCTAGTTAAACCCTAGTGTAAAATTATTTGTACTTGGCTACAGAGCTAGTTCAACTCTAGTGTAAAATTATTTGAACTAGCTTATAGAGCTAGTTCAACTCTAGTGTAAAATTATTTGTACTAGACTATAGAGCTAGTCAACTCTAGTGCAAAATTATTTGTACAAGCTTATAGAGCTAGTTCAACTCTAGTGTAAAATTATTTGTACTAGGCTATAGAGCAAGTTCAACTCTAGTGTAAAATTATTTGAACTAGCTTATAGAGCTAGTTTAACTCTCCTGTAAAATTATTTGTACAACCTTATAGAGCTAGTTCAACTCAAGTGTAAAAGTATTTGAACTAGCTTACAGATCTTTTTCATCTCTAGTGTAAAATTATTTGAACTAGCTTATAGAGCTAGTTCAACTCTATTTTAAAATTATTTGTACTAGGCTATAGAGCTAGTTCAACTCTAGTGTAAAATTATTTGTACTAGGCTATAGAGCTAGTTCAACTCTCGTGTGAAATTATTTGTACTAAGCTATAGAGCTAATTCAACTCTAGTGTAAAATTATTTGAACTAGCTTATAGAGCTAGTTCAACTCTAGTGTAAAATTATTTGAACTAGCTTATAGAGCTAGTTCAACTCTAGTGTAAATTTATTTGAACTAGCTTATAGAGCTAGTTCAACTCTAGTGAAAATTATTTATACTAGAGTATAGAGCTCGTTCCACTCTAGTGTAAAATTATTTGTACAAGCTTATAGAGCTAGTTCAACTCTAGTGTAAAATTATTTGTACTAGGCTATAGAGCTAGTTAAACTCTAATGTAAAATTATTTGAACTAGCTAATAGAGCTAGTTCGACTCAAGTGTAAAATTGTTTTTACAAGCTTATAGAGCTAGTTCAACTCTAGTGTAAGTTTATTTGAACTAGGCTATAGAGCCAGTTCAACTCTAGTGTAAAATTA
>NW_025295211.1:0-1001 GCF_018294505.1 Triticum aestivum | reverse complement strand
TAAGCTTCTCACAAACCAGAGCTTCTCTCAACAAGCATGATGGTTTCGGTAGGGAACGTGCCACCTTTGGGGACGAAACGATATCCGTTGCCTCTTATTGCTTTCAAAAAATTTCTAGGTTCAACATAGAACAACAGGAGTGTTGTGTTAAATTTTGGAATTGTTCGGGGTTCGTTCGCACATTTTTATACATTAACTTGGTTTTCTAGGCATTTTATGTGCATAATTCAAATTTGAACTACACGCACATGCTCCGGTGCATATAAATTGGTTGAAGAATCAAATATGTGTCCTTGTTTGCATGCTTAGGTCCCATGCAAGAAATGGGAATGAATGTCAAAAACCCTGCCACCGTCACTCGGCCGCAAACATTGAGATAACTGGTTTTTAAATTCTAGTAAATCCAAAGCTCGTCCGAAATTCAGGAAACTTGGCATGCTATCATGGAGCGGCATCAACAAGCCGTGGTATAATTTTTTTCCAAATTTGGGCATGTTTGGGTCTAAGCTTCTCACAAACCAGAGCTTCTCACAACAAGCGTGATGGTTTCGGTAGGGAACGTGCCACCTTTGGGGACGAAACGATATCCGTTGCCTCTTATTGCTTTTAAAAAATTTCTAGTGTCAACATAGAACAACAGGAGTGTTGTGTTAAATTTTGGAATTTTTCGGGGTTCGTTCACACATTTTTATACATTAAGTTGGTTTTCTAGGCATTATATGTGCATAATTCAAATTTGAACTACACGCACATGCTCCGGTGCATATAAATTGGTTGAAAAATCAAATATGTGTCATTGGTTGCATGCTTACGTCCCATGCAAGAAATGGGAATGAATGTCAAAAACCCTGCCACCGTCACTCGGCCGCAAACATTGAGATACCTGGTTTATAAATTCTAGTAAATCCAAAACTCGTCTAAAATTCATGAAACTTGGCATGCTATCATGGAGCGGCATCAACATGCCGTGGTATAATTTTTGTCCCAATTGGGGCATGTTT
>NW_025295210.1:0-1001 GCF_018294505.1 Triticum aestivum | reverse complement strand
CCCCCAGGGCCCCCGTCCCGCCTAACCCTGTAGCGTTTGACCACGGGATCTAGCCCTTTGACTTTGCACGGACGGGCTTTGAGCAGTGGACCTATCCACCCGGTTGTGGCAGGTCAGCCCATAGGAACACTTTGGAGCAACATCCGGGCCAGACCCACAGCAAGATCCCCTCCGTGTAGACCCGACGCGTCCGTTTCCCCCCTCCAGGTGCCGGCGGCGGCGCCGTCCGTGAGGGGGGCACACCCGGGAGACGCGTGCCGGGCGTTTGCACCCGCCACAACACTTCCAGACTTGTGAGAGGCCGCCTTCGCAAGATTTGGCGGCATGCTAGCCCCCGGAGGCCGCCGGCCACACTCGTAGACACGCGAAGAGCAATCCGCATAGAGGGAATTGTTCAGATACTACTCCATCACGAACAATTATGAAAAATTACCATCAGTCCTACAGCACATGTGCCCGCGTCGTGTAAAAAACTCATGATTTTATCGCGCTCCGAGTATTTAATAATATTCACGCCGCATCGTTACCGCAGAACGTCTACTACCGTGTCAGCGCCGTTCGTGAGGGGGGCACCCCCCGGAGACGCGTGCCGCCTCTTCGGACATGCCACCACACCACCCCGCATGTATGGGGGCCCGGTGCGATGCTCGGGTGGCATTGCTACCCCCCAGGGCCCCCGTCCCGCCTAACCCTGTAGCGTTTGACCACGGGATCTAGCCCTTTGACTTTGCACGGACGGGCTTTGAGCAGTGGACCTATCCACCCGGTTGTGGCAGGTCAGCCCATAGGAACACATTGGAGCAACATCCGTGCCAGACCCACAGCAAGATCCCCTCCGTGTAGACCCGACGCGTCCGTTTCCCCCCTCCAGGTGCCGGCGGCGGCGCCGTCCGTGAGGGGGGGCACACCCCGGAGACGCGTGCCGGGCGTTTGCACCCGCCACAACACTTCCAGACTTGTGAGAGGCCGCCTTCGCAAGATTTGGCGGCATGCTAGCCCCC
>NW_025295209.1:0-1002 GCF_018294505.1 Triticum aestivum | reverse complement strand
GAGTAGTTAGGAGGTCCCAGGCAGGAGGCCTTGCCTTTTCGATCGTTGCTACTTTTGTGCTAGCCTTCTTAAGGCAAACTTGTTTAACTTATGTCTGTACTCAGATATTGTTGCTTCCGCTGACTCGTCTATGATCGAGCACTTGTATTCGAGCCCTCGAGGCCCCTGGCTTGTATTATAATGCTTGTATGACTTATTTATGTTGTAGAGTTGTGTTGTGATATCTTCCCGTGAGTCCCTGATCGTGATCGTACACATTTGCGTGCATGATTAGTGTACGGTCAAATCGGGGGCGTCACAAGTTGGTATCAGAGCCGACTGCCTGTAGGAACCCCCCTTCCACACTCCTTGGCCGAAGTCGAGTCTAGTCATTGCAAAACTTTTACTAACATGGCTGTGCGGCTTACGGGCCCACGTCGCCATTGGGTGGTACTAGGATCTTTTACTCCTCGACCTTTATTCTAGGACTCTGAACTCTCTCCTACTCGGGTTAAACGAATTTACTAACTCAAACACTAGGATCCCGTGACCGCGTTCACCCCTAAGATGGATAAGCCATAGTTGTTTCTTAGAATAGTATTTTGAACAATTCACACACTGTCATTTGACTCCTTTGAAACGTCTTTGCTTTCAGATGGAACCCACGAGGCAGGTTGTTCGCCACACGATGGCCATTGGTGCCTCGGGATCACCTGCGGTGCTAGCTGAGATGATGACCTATCTGGGTTATCGCTGGCACCCTGAGTTCACCGTCTACGAGGAGTACCAGGACTTTAACCAGGAGCAGTACCGTGCCATCGTCCACCTCTACTCTCGGGAGTACGACTCCACTACTGTGCTGCACACCGCACATGGTGTTGGTGTGACCATCGATATGGCTGTCCACGATGCAGCCTATGCTGCTCTGACACGTCTTCGTGGAGAGTATCGGGAGTTGGACACCTCCCCCTTCAGGCACATTGCTATCGCCTCTGATGTTGGTGCGGAGGGATACTACACTGC
>NW_025295208.1:0-1002 GCF_018294505.1 Triticum aestivum | reverse complement strand
ACCCACGGCGCCGAAGGCGTCAAGGAACACTGTGCCTAACCCGGGGGCATGTCTAGCTTGCTAGCCGTCCCTCGTGTTGCAAATCTATTTAATCCACACGACTCTCGGCAACGGATATCTCGGCTCTCGCATCGATGAAGAACGTAGCGAAATGCGATACCTGGTGTGAATTGCAGAATCCCGCGAACCATCGAGTCTTTGAACGCAAGTTGCGCCCGAGGCCACTCGGCCGAGGGCACGCCTGCCTGGGCGTCACGCCAAAACACGCTCCCAACCACTCTCAACGGGAATCGGGATGCGGCATCTGGTCCCTCGTCTCTCAAGGGACGGTGGACCGAAGATTGGGCTGCCGGCGTACCGCGCCGGACACAGCGCATGGTGGGCGTCCTCGCTTTATCAATGCAGTGCATCCGGCGCGCAGCTGGCATTATGGCCTTTGAATGACCCAACAAACGAAGCGCACGTCGCTTCGACCGCGACCCCAGGTCAGGCGGGACTACCCGCTGAGTTTAAGCATATAAATAAGCGGAGGAGAAGAAACTTACAAGGATTCCCCTAGTAACGGCGAGCGAACCGGGAGCAGCCCAGCTTGAGAATCGGGCGGCTGTGCCGTCCGAATTGTAGTCTGGAAAGGTGTCCTCAGTGACGGACCGGGCCCAAGTCCCCTGGAAAGGGGCGCCTGGGAGGGTGAGAGCCCCGTCCGGCCCGGACCCTGTCGCCCCACGAGGCGCCGTCAACGAGTCGGGTTGTTTGGGAATGCAGCCCAAATCGGGCGGTAGACTCCGTCCAAGGCTAAATACAGGCGAGAGACCGATAGCGAACAAGTACCGCGAGGGAAAGATGAAAAGGACTTTGAAAAGAGAGTCAAAGAGTGCTTGAAATTGCCGGGAGGGAAGCGGATGGGGGCCGGCGATGCGCCCCGGCCGTATGCGGAACGGCTCTTGCTGGTCCGCCGCTCGGCTCGGGGTGTGGACTGTTGTCGGCCGCGCCGGCGGCCAAAGC
>NW_025295207.1:0-1002 GCF_018294505.1 Triticum aestivum | reverse complement strand
AAGAAAGATGTGCCTTTTCTTTGGGGTACCGCACAGGAAGAAGCCTTCTCCGTATTGAAAGATAAGTTGACACATGCTCCTTTACTCCAACTTCCTGATTTTAGTAAGACTTTTGAGCTTGAATGTGATGCTAGTGGAATTGGATTAGGAGGTGTGTTATTACAAGATGGCAAACCCGTTGCATACTTTTCTGAAAAATTGAGTGGGCCTAGTCTGAATTATTCTACTTATGATAAAGAATTATATGCTCTTGTTCGGACTTTAGAAACATGGCAACATTATTTATGGCCCAAAGAATTTGTTATACATTCTGATCATGAATCTTTGAAACATATTAAAAGTCAAGCTAAACTGAATCGTAGACATGCTAAATGGGTTGAATTCATTGAGACTTTCCCTTATGTCATTAAACACAAGAAGGGAAAAGAAAATGTTATTGTTGATGCATTGTCTCGTCGCTATCCTATGCTTTCACAACTTGACTTCAAAATATTTGGTTTGGAGACCATCAAAGATCAATATGTGCATGATGCTGATTTTAAAGATGTAATTCAGAATTGTAAAGAAGGAAGAATGTGGAACAAGTTTGTCGTTAACGATGGATTTGTGTTTCGTGCTAACAAGCTATGCATTCCAGCTAGCTCCGTTCGTCTTTTGTTGTTGCAGGAGGCACATGGAGGAGGATTAATGGGACACTTTGGCGTGAAGAAGACGGAGGACGTACTTGCTACACATTTCTTTTGGCCAAAGATGAGACGGGATGTTGAGCGTTTTATTGCTCGATGCACTACATGTCAAAAAGCTAAGTCACGACTCAATCCTCATGGTTTATATATGCCTTTGCCTGTACCTAGTGTTCCTTGGGAGGATATATCTATGGACTTTGTTTTAGGTTTACCTCGAACAAAGAAGGGGAGGGATAGCATATTTGTTGTCGTGGATAGATTCTCAAAAATGGCACACTTTATACCATGTCATAAAAGCGATGATGCTGTTAATGTT
>NW_025295206.1:0-1002 GCF_018294505.1 Triticum aestivum | reverse complement strand
CGTCGCCGCCGGAGGAAGCCGCCGGGCGAAGCTCGTGCGGCTGACGGCGGCGGCGGGGCGACTCCTCGCGGCTCCTGTTGGGACTGGGGCGGCGGATCTCAGCGGGAACTGGCGGTGGCCCGGGCGTGCACGGCCCGTGGCGTCCGACGGCGTGGTGGCGGGTCTCGGCGGGGGGTTGTAGGTGGTGGCGGAGGGGTCGGCCTTTCCCGCTCGGTGATGTACTGCTGCCTGCGATGGCACATGGCGACCTGCACGGAAGTATTCTGCGTTCCTTGGACGAGCGCGTCCTTGGGAGCAGGAGGGGGTCGGCCTGACGAGCTCCGGCGGGCGTGGCGTGCTCATGGCAGCGGCAATCCGGCGCTCCAGGTGGTGTTTTCTTCGAGCGGCGCGAGGTGGACAACGGGCATGTGGTGGCAGTGCTGATCTGCAATGGATCTGGCGATGCACCACGGCCCGGTGCTGGGCGGTCCGTGCACGCAATGCTTGATGGAGGTTCTTCGAACATATCTGGGTGAAAACATGCCTTTGGCTAGCTGCCAAGGCCGGCGGTGACGGCGCTGTTATGCGGCGTTCCCTTCTTGAAGGCATCACCGAGGAGAAGTTCAAGGCCACTATCTGCTATCTCTGGGGGAAACCCTAGATCAGTAGATCAGATGACGGCGGCGCTATATTGTGTCGTTTCCTCTTGGGGGCGTCAGTCTTGGAGGTGTGTACGGGATCGACGGACCAGTGGGTGGCTTCTTTGGTGGAGCGGTGCTTCATCTTAAACATTGATGGCAGCAGGTCTCGGCGGCGTGGTGCAGTGGAGACTCGGCGCCCGATGCGCGGAGATGGACTCGCGCAGGAGGAGGTAGCTGTCTGGCGTCATGGTGGCGTCGATGACAGAGTGGCCTGACAAGGTAGAAGCCTCAATATCTGCTCTGAAGACGGACTTGTGGAAGATGGCGGCGACGATACTTGTGAGTGTGTCAGACCGGTCTGTGCCTAGACCCGGTATGTGGC
>NW_025295205.1:0-1002 GCF_018294505.1 Triticum aestivum | reverse complement strand
ATATATATATAATAAATAAATTAATAATAAAATTAATTAATTAATTAATTAATTAATTAACTAATTAATTAACTAATTAATTAACTTATCTAATCTTGTTTAGTTTAACTAATTAAGATTAATTAACCTAATAAATAGTTACCCTAATTGTTAATTAGCTAAACAATCCCTAACAGGTGGGACCCACCTGTCAGGTTGACCAAGTCAACTGCTGACGTCATGCTGACATCATGATGACGTCAGCAGACACTATTCTGGATAATGTTGATTAAATTAATTAATTAAATCCTAAAAATGATTTAAATCTTTTAAAATTAATATAAGGTAAACCGTAGCTCGGATCGAAAAACTTTGTACATGAAAGTTGCTCAGAACGACGAGACGATTCCGGATACGCAGTCCGTTCGTCCGCCACACCCCTCTAACCTATCGAACCCACAACTTTCCCCCTCCGGCTCCTCTGCCCGAAAACACGAAACACCGGGAATACTTTCCCGGATGTTTTCCCCCCTTCACCGGTATCACCTACTACCGCGTTAGGACACACCGAACACCGCGTATTGCCTTGTTATATTTTGTGATGCTTTGTTTGCTCTGTATTCATTATTTCTTCCCCCTCTTCTCTCCGGTAGACTACGAGACCGACGCTGCTGCTGACCAGTTCGACTACGGAGTTGACGACCCCTCTCTCTTGCCAGAGCAACCAGGCAAGCCCCCCCCTTGATCACCAGATATCGCCTATTCTACTCTATACTGCTTGCATTAGAGTAGTGTAGCATGTTACTGCTTTCGTTAATCCTATTCTGATGCATAGCCTGACATTGTCGCTACATCTGTTGATACCTTACCTGCAATCCTATATGCTTAGTATAGGATGCTAGTTTATCATCATTGGCCCTACATTCTTGTCAGTCTGCCTTGCTATACTATCGGGCCGTGATCACTTGGGAGGTGATCACGGGTATATACTATACATACATACATACTATACAGATGGTGACT
>NW_025295204.1:0-1002 GCF_018294505.1 Triticum aestivum | reverse complement strand
GAGCATATTGTGTGTATGATTGAAATGCTTGGTATGTGTGGGATCTGACTATCTAGTTGTTTATCTTTAGTAGCCTCTCTTACCGGGAAATGTCTCCTAGTGTTACCGCTGAGCCATGGTAGCTTGCTACTGCTCTGGAACACTTAGGCTGGCCGGCATGTGTCCTTCTTCGTTCCTGTGTCTGTCCCTTCGGGGAAATGTCACGCTTTGAGTACCGGAGTCCTGTTAGCCCGCTACAGCCCGGTTTACCGGAGTCCTGCTAGCCCAGTGCTACAGCCCGGACCCACTTGCTGATGACCGACACGTTCGAAGCTGGGTCATGGATGCTTGTCCCTGTAAGTCTGTGCCACTTTGGGTTTACGACTAGTCATGTCAGCCCGGGCTCTTTATCATATGGATGCTAGCGACACTATCATATACGTGAGCCAAAAGGCGCAAACGGTCCCGGGAAAAGGTAAGACGGCACCCGTGGGAATACCGTGCGTGAGGCCGCAAAGTGATATGAGGTGTTACCAGCTAGATCGATGTGACATCGAGTCTGGGTCCTGACAGCGTTGGCATCAGAGCCGGACTGCCTGTAGGTTCTCCAAGCCAAACTGGTCGATGTTGAGTCTAGAAATTCTTTAGCTATATGTAGGGGAATTGTTTGTGGGTTGGAACGTAAGGCTCTTTTTACTCCTTATACCTTATGACTTTCTGATCTGAGTCAGTCCATTCTTCCACCGGGGATAAGGAATTAGGATCTATTCTTTCTATCAGGATCACGTGTTACTAATCAGTAGTACCTTATAAGTTTGATGGTTACAAGCCTAGTTCAGTTCTACTACCACATTATGTAGTCAGAATGGTTCAGAACTTTGATATGATGATGTTGAGTGTGTACGAAATCCTTTGTCAAATGTCTCAAATCCTTTTTGAGCATTTACAGCTGTTATGCTGCCGAAATTTTGCTAGAAATTCTAATGCCTTTGCATTATGATTGTGCTTTCAGATGGCCACTCG
>NW_025295203.1:0-1002 GCF_018294505.1 Triticum aestivum | reverse complement strand
TGTCAACGATCACATCCTCGGTATCACGTCTATCGAGAGGGGACAAATACCGGCAACACAGAAGGAAACACAATCAATGCAATGCACAATATGATGCATGATCATGACATAGCAAAATGAATGTGTTTTGGGCTAATGCATCTAGCAACAAGTTAAATGAAGTTGGTTTGAATACAAGATTCAAATTCAAACTCCATATGTGATTATTTAAATGCCCTTTAATTGATTTGTGCTAAACAGCAGCTATAAGTTGTTCTAACATGCATGAAAATGGTACAGATGGATTCCTTGAATTTTTCTGATAATTTTTCATATATAATTTATTTCATTTGGAGTTACGGTTAATTTTCTATGATTTATTGAAGTTTTAGCTATTTTCTGAAATTTCCTGAATAATATTAAATCCAGAAAATACTTATTGCGTCAGCATGACGTCAGCACGACGTCAGCGAGTCAACGCGGCTGTCCAGGGTCAAACCTGACGTGTGGGACCCACACGTCAGTGACAGGGGGTTAACCCCGAGTCAAACCTGGGCTGGTTAGCTTTGACTAAGCCCTGGGGCCCACTTGTCAGCGTCAGTAGGTGGGGGGTTAGTGACTAATTAACTAAGCCACGTCAGCCCGCCGGAGTTCTGGCCGGCAGCGACCATTAGCGCGGCGGCGACTCGCCGGACTTGCGTTTCAGACAGCGTTTGATCGCGCGAAGACCACCGGGGCGTAGCCCGTCTTCGTCCGCAACCAGGGGAGCTGATGGGGGGGCTGCGGGGGCGCCGGAGCTCGCCGGAGCAAGCTTGCGGCGGCGGTCGGAGCTCGGTTGTGTTCGGGGACGCGGCTGCAGCGTGCAAACGAGCGAACTAAAGCGCTAGCGGGGCACTACGAGGTGCGGCGAGAGTGCTAGGTGCACTGGCGTGGCCAAAAGGTCGCCGGAGCAACGCCGGCGACAAGCTCGAGCGGAGGCGAGCTTCGGCCATGGCGGAGCTAAGGCCTAGACGGCGCAAACGG
>NW_025295202.1:0-1002 GCF_018294505.1 Triticum aestivum | reverse complement strand
AAAGTGTCTGTTGGGTGACATGGATCAAGACTGGGATTTGTCACTCCGTATGACGGAGAGGTATCACTGGGCCCACTCGGTAATGCATCATCATAATGAGCTCAGAGTGACCAAGTGTCTGGTCACGGGATCATGCATTACGGTACGAGTAAAGTGACTTGCCGGTAACGAGATTGAACGAGGTATTGGGATACCGACGATCGAATCTCGGGCAAGTAACATATCGATAGACAAAGGGAATAGCGTACGGGGTTGATTGAATCCTCGACATCGTGGTTCATCCGATGAGATCATCGTGGAGCATGTGGGAGCCAACATGGGTATCCATATCCCGCTGTTGGTTATTGACCGGAGAGTCGTCTCGGTCATGTCTGCTTGTCTCCCGAACCCGTAGGGTCTACACACTTAAGGTTCAGTTACGCTAGGGTTGTAGGGATATGTATATGCAGTAACCCGAATGTTGTTCGGAGTCCCGGATGAGATCCTGGACGTCACGAGGAGTTCCGGAATGGTCCGGAGGTAAAGATTTATATATGGGAAGTCCTGTTTCGGGCATCGGGACAAGTTTTGGGGTTATCGGTATTGTACCGGGACCACCGGAAGGGTCCCGGGGGTCCACCGGGTGGGTCCACCTGTCCCGGGGGGCCACATGGGCTGTAAGGGGGTGCGCCTTGGCCTAATGGGCCAAGGGCACCAGCCCCACATAGGCCCATGCGCCTAGGGTTTAAGGGGGAAAGAGTCCTAGGAGGGTAAGGCACCTCCTAGGTGCCTTGGGGGGGAGGAAAACCCCCCCTAGGCCGCCGCACCCCCTAGGAGATTGGATCTCCTAGGGCCGGCCACCCCCCCTTGGCACCCCTATATATAGTGGGGGAGAGGAGGGACTTCATACCTGAACGCCTCGGCCTTTGGTTGCCTCCTTCTCCCTCCCCAACACCTCCTCAACCTCCATAGTGCTTAGCGAAGCTCTGCCGGAGTACTGCAGCTCCATCAACACCACGCCGT
>NW_025295201.1:0-1002 GCF_018294505.1 Triticum aestivum | reverse complement strand
AAATCCCTTTGGGACCCCAAAACGGTGAGAAATAGTCCATGAAACGGGTCAGAATCGACAAAAACCACGAGTGTTGATGACCGACACGTAAATGCACCTTGGGGTTCGTTAATCATGGAAATCGCTCTGGGACCCGAAGACAGTGAGTAATAGTCCACGAAACTGACCAGAATTGGCCAAAATAGTGAGTGTTGATGACCGACACGTAAACGCACCCCGGGGTTCTTCAGCCGTGAAAATCACTTTGGGAACCAAAACTGAGTAGTAGTCCAGGAAACGGGCCAGAGTCGGCCCAAACTACGAGTGTGGATGACCGACACGTAAGCGCACCTTGGGGTTCGACAATCATGGAAATCGCTTTGTGACCCCAAAAGGGTGAGTAATAGTCCAGGAAACATGTCAGAATCGACAAAAACCGCGAGTGTTGATGCTCGACACGTAAACGCAACCCAAGGTTCGTTAATCGTGGAAATTACCCCGGGACCCCAACATAGTGAGTAAAAGTCCACGAAACAGGCCAGAATCGGCCAAAACTGCGAGTGTAGATAACCGACACGTAAGCGCACCTTGGGGTTCAACAACTATCCAAATCGCTTCGGGACCCCAAAACGGTGAATAATAGTCCATGAAACGGGTCAGAATTAGCCAAAACTGTGATTGATGACGATGGACAAGTAAACGCACCCCGGGATCGTCAATCGTGGAAATCGCTCTGGGACCCCAAAACATTGAGTAATACTGCACGAAACAGACAAGAATCGGCCAAAATTGTGAGTGTTGATGACCGACACGTAAACACACCCCAGGGTTTGTTAATCGTGGAAATCACTTCGGGACCCGAAAATGGTGAGTAATAGTCCAAGAAGCGGACCAAAATTGGCCAAAATTGTGAGTGTTGATGACCGACATGTAAACGCACCACGAGGTTCGACAACCATGGAAATGGCTTCGGGACCCCAAAACTGAGTTATAGTCCATGAAACGGGTCAGAATCGGGAAAAA
>NW_025295200.1:0-1002 GCF_018294505.1 Triticum aestivum | reverse complement strand
TCTGTAGGAGATATGCCCTAGAGGCAATAATAAATGATATTATTTATCTCCGAGTTCATAATTATGTTTATGTTCCATGCTATAACTGCTATGGTTCTCGAGTCTGCAATAACCACGAGGCTCGGAGGAAGACTCATATGCACGTGTGGAATAATAAACGGTAAAATGTATCCCTAGTCTGGCCTCTAAGACTAGCTCAAGTGTTGCATGATGGTTATGTTTTCCTGATCATGGGCATGTCTATGTCAGCAACCTTGAGGGCACAATGTTAAGAGAACATTTGTGTTGAATCGACCCGGCATGATGTTATGCTATGAGATTCATTCGTCACAAGTTTATTGGTACATAACACAGAGATGGTTAATGTTTGCATGATTCCTTAGACCATGAGAGTATCGAGTTTCTTCATGCTTGCTTCATGAACTTTGGGGTTTGTTAAACGTCATCCGTAAATGGGTGGCTATTACGGCGGCTTATGGGTTCATGGAAAAGTGTGTCAAGTAACTTGATAGCTCAAGATTGGGATTTGCTCCTCCGACGATGGAGAGATATCTCTGGGCCCTCTCGGTGTTACGGTATCCATCATCGTCTGGCCAGACACAGTGTGATTTGATCACGGGGATGCCGGAACACGATAACGAGAAAAGAGAACAATACCGGTAACGAGGTAGCTAGCATAGTGGAAAAGTTGTTGATCCACAGGAATGCCAACATGTCTCACCTCGGGTATTTGTAACATATCGCGAAGCAACAGGAATAGCACACGGCAACTGGAGGTTCACTCGAATATTTATTCGTGTGGGTATAGGGGTCAATATGGGTGTCCACGGCTCCGATGTTGATCATTGATCGGAAGGGGTTCCGGGTCATGTCTATACTTCACCGAACCTATAGGGTCACACGCTTAAGGGTCATCTATCTGCTGAATACTAGACAGGGAGTCTGAGAGAAAATCACCGAAAAAGTTTCGGACACCGAAAAGTTTCGGACAGCGGAATCGTA
>NW_025295199.1:0-1002 GCF_018294505.1 Triticum aestivum | reverse complement strand
ATAATTAGCAAATGCATGAAAAATAACAAATGAAGTCAGAAAGGATTGAAAATGATGATGTGGCTTGGAATGGTGCATTTTGAACACACAAAAATTCAGGAGTTCAAATAAGTTTTAAAAAATGAAATCCCTTTGTAACAGACGAGTTTCCGTATGAAATCCTGATACTTTGAAAGAGATTGTCCGTTTTGTACACGAAGTGCATCCAGTATTTGCCGGGACCCTCTCAACTTTCTTGCACATGCTATGTGGATGAAATGATGATACCATGCCAACTTTCAACCTTTTCAGAGTTCATTTGAAATGCTTTTCAATTTTTGGGTCTTATAGCTCTAAATAATTAGTAAATGCATGAAAAATAACAAATGAAGTCAGAAAGGATTGAAAAATGATGATGTGGCTTTGGATGGTGCATTTTGAACACACAAAAAGTCAGGAGTTCAAATAAGTTTTAAAAAATGAAATCCCTTTGTAACAGACGAGTTTCCGTATGAAATCCTGATACTTTGAAAGAGATTGTCCGTTTTGTACACGAAGTGCATCCAGTATTTGTCGGGACCCTCTCAACTTTCTTGCACATGCTATGTGGATGAAATGATGATACCATGCCAACTTTCAACCTTTTCAGAGTTCATTTGAAATGCTTTTCAATTTTAGGGTCTTATAGCTCAAAATAATTAGTAAATGCATGAAAAATAACAAATGAAGTCAGAAAGGATTGAAAAATGATGATGTGGCTTTGAATGGTGCATTCTGAACACACAAAAAGTCAGGAGTTAAATAAGTATTTAAAAATGAAATTCCTTTGTAACATACGTGTTTCCGTATGAAATGCTGATACTTTGAAAGAGATTGTCCGTTTTGTACACGAAGTGCATCCAGTATTTGTCGGGACCCTCTCAACTTTCTTGCACATTCTATGTGGATGAAATGATGATACCATGCCAACTTTCAACCTTCTCAGAGTTCATTTGAAATGCTTTTCAATTTTAGGGTCTTATA
>NW_025295198.1:0-1002 GCF_018294505.1 Triticum aestivum | reverse complement strand
TAAAGGGGGGGGGGGTGGAGGGAGGGCAGCAACCTACAGCCTTGGGCGCCTCCCTCCTCCCCTGCAACACCTCTCTCTCTCTCGCAGAAGCTCGGCGAAGCCCTGACGGAGACCCGCTACATCCACCACCACGCCGTCGTCCTATTGGATCTCCATCAACCTCTCGTCTCCCCTTGCTGGATCAAGAAGGAGGAGACGTCGCTGCACCGTACGTGTGTTGAACGCGGAGGTGCCGTCCGTTCGGCACTCGGTCATCGGTGATTTGGATCACGGCGAGTACGACTCCGTCATCCACGTTCATTGGAACGCTTCCGCTCGCGATCTACAAGGGTATGTAGATGCACTCCTATCCCCTCGTTGCTAGCAGACTCCATAGATGCATCTTGGTGAGCGTAGGAAAATTTTAAATTATGCTACGATTCCCAACAGTGGTATCAGAGCCAGGTCTATGCGTAGTTACTATGCACGAGTAGAACACAAAGAAGTTGGGGCGTTGAGTTTGCCAATTCTTCTTTCCGCTACTAGTCTTTTCTCGTTTCGGCAACATTGTAGGATGAAGCGGCCCGGACCGACCTTACACGTACACTTACGTGAGACAGGTTCCACCGACTGACATGCACAAGTTGCATAAGGTGGCTAGCGGGTGTCTGTCTCTCCTACTTTAGTCGGAACGGATTCGATGAAAAGGGTCCTTATGAAGGGTAAATAGAAATTGGCAAATCACGTTGTGGTCATACGTAGGTAAGAAAACGTTCTTGCTAGAAACCTACAAACCACGTAAAAACTTGCAACAACAATTAGAGGACGTCTAACTTGTTTTTGCAGCAAGTGCTATGTGATGTGATATGGCCAGAAGATGTGATGAATGATATATGTGATGTATGAGATTGATCATATTCTTGTAATAGGAATCACGACTTGCATGTCGATGAGTATGACAACCGGCCGGAGCCATAGGAGTTGTCTTTATTATTTTGTATGACCTGCGTGTCATTGAATAAC
>NW_025295197.1:0-1002 GCF_018294505.1 Triticum aestivum | reverse complement strand
AACCCTAGGCGCATGGGCCTATGTGGGGCTGGTGCCCTTGGCCCATTAGGCCAAGGCGCACCCCCTTACAGCCCATGTGGCCCCCCGGGACAGGTGGCCCCACCCGGTGGGCCCCCGGGACCCCTCCGGTGGTCCCGGTACAATACCGATAACCCCGAAACTTGTCCCGATGCCCGAAACAGGACTTCCCATATATAAATCTTTACCTCCGGACCATTCCGGAACTCCTCGTGACGTCCGGGATCTCATCCGGGACTCCGAACAACATTCGGGTTACTGCATATACATATCCCTACAACCCTAGCGTAACTGAACCTTAAGTGTGTAGACCCTACGGGTTCGGGAGACAAGCAGACATGACCGAGACGACTCTCCAGTCAATAACCAACAGCGGGATCTGGATACCCATGTTGGCTCCCACATGCTCCACGATGATCTCATCGGATGAACCACAATGTCGAGGATTCTATCAACCCTGTATGCTATTCCCTTTGTCTATCGATATGTTACTTGCCTGAGATTCGATCGTCGGTATCCCAATACCTCGTTCAATCTCGTTACCGGCAAGTCACTTTACTCGTACCGTAATGCATGATCCCGTGACCAGACACTTGGTCACTCTGAGCTCATTATGATGATGCATTACCGAGTGGGCCCAGTGATACCTCTCCGTCATACGGAGTGACAAATCCCAGTCTCGATCCATATAAAACAATAGATACTTTCGGAGATACCTGTAGTGCACCTTTATAGTCACCCAGTTACGTTGTGACGTTTGATACACCCAAAGCACTCCTACGGTATCCAGGAGTTATACGATCTCATGGTCGAAGGAAGAGATACTTTGACATTGCAAAACTCTAGCAAACGAACTATACGATCTTGTGCTATGTTTAGGATTGGGTCTCGTCCATCACATCATTCTCCTAATGATGTGATCTCGTTATCAATGACATCCAGTGTCCATAGTCAGGAAATCATGACTATCTGTTGATCAACGAG
>NW_025295196.1:0-1002 GCF_018294505.1 Triticum aestivum | reverse complement strand
TGCACGAATTATCTAGGCATCGAGAACCCCGTTGGTCTGCCCGTCAACAGGCACCTCGGCAGGCTCGCTGGATGGGGTCACCATGAGGGTCGCCGCGAAATGCATGTCGACTTCGAGGGTCGACTCGCCGACTTTGAAAGAGCAAACCTAGTCGCGCTACAACACATAGACGTGGTCGATCCTTGGGTGGTAGAGCACAAAACCTTTATTAAGAAGACGTACAATGACCGAGGCCAACAGAGGACGGACGGAGATATACTCAAAGAGCACAACTCATGTTTCACGCGTTGGTTCAAGCAGAAGCTTCTGTCGTACCCTTTACATGAGGATTCTTCCACGGAAGAACAACTCATATTCGCCTTGTCACAGGGCGCCGAGCACAACCTGATGACCTATGAGGCGTACGATATCAACGGCTACACATTCTACACCGAGGCCAAGGACATGAAGAGCGATGGTTATCAGAACTCCGGGGTAACGATGGAATCCTACAGCGGTAACGACAAGCACAGATACTACGGAAGGATCGAGGAGATCTGGGAGCTGAGCTACGCTGGAGAGAAGGTCCCGATGTTCCGTGTCAGATGGGCCAAGAGCGTCCTAAAAGAAGACCGGTATTTCACCACCATGGTTATACCCGAAGCCAAATCCAAGACCGCAGGCGCAAACGTCACCGCGAAAAATGAGCCATGGGTACTGGCTTCCCAAGTGGACCAATGCTTCTTCATTACCGACCCGTCAAAGCCCAGTCGTGTTGTCGTGAGGAGAGGCAAAAGGAAGATCATCGGAATGGATGGAGTAGCCAATGAGCAAGACTTCGACAAGTACGGCGACCCGAGAATCGAACATGACAACGATGATGAAGTAGCAGCATACACCACAAGAAGAAGCAGGACCACCCTACCTAAAGGACGTCCGTTCCACAGAAGAACTCCATTTGCGAAAAAGAAGGGCAAGAAGATTGTGAACAGATAGCTAGCTAAGATCGATTGTATTTAAATC
>NW_025295194.1:0-1002 GCF_018294505.1 Triticum aestivum | reverse complement strand
GGTGGTCGAAATTACTGCACCGGAGCCTCTGGTGGTCGAAATTACTTCACCGGAGCCTCCTCGCTACCCCGTGGACGATATAAAGGAGATGAAAGAATGTCATCTGTATTATCCTATCGGGAACATGTCCATGAAGGTAGCCATCGGCAGTGCTTTACCATGTTTACCTGGAGCACTCCACCACAACAACCCCATTCAAGATGGCTATGCTCGTGTCACGGTGGAGGACATAGTCCAAGGGTTTGAGGACCTGGAGATTGACATTGCTACACCTGAAGGGGAGAAAAGACTTGGAGATGTCAAGCGCCATTTCATTCTATGGCAAAAGAAGTTTATCAAGTTTCCAGGCGAGGCGCCAAGGACAACAAGTCCACCCCCCTACGGTGGTGGTGGTGGCGGTGGCGGTGGTGGTGGTGGTGGTGGTGGTGGCGGTTCACCTACACCTCCGTCACGTCAGCCGATGCCGCCCCCCAGTCCACAACGTCTGGCGGGTGATCATCCGCCGCCCCCCAGTCCTCGTCCGGCGGGTGATCAGACGCCGCCCCCCAATCCACCTCCGGCAAAGAAGCAGAAGCAGTCCTGGATTATTAACCCGGACCCTTATGTACCTAAGACCACAAAGGTACCGGAGCCATCACTGAAGCCTCTCCCCACAAGGCCTTGGGAACGTAGTGCCGAGGAAGTCGACGCGGCCGCGGCTGCTGATTTGGAGAAATGGAAGGCGGACTGCAAGAAGAAAAGAGAGCCCGAGCCCAAGCCAGTATTTTCTGATGAGCAAAAGAAGTGGGCTAAGTCATTTTTGAGCACACCGTCCCAAGCCGCGAAGAATCTGCCTAACGACTATGCACGTGAACTTCGCAGGCAGGCACTCATGTTCAAGGAGAACAAAGAGCGGGAGAAGGCCGAAAGTAAAAAAAGCGGGAAACAAGTTGCCCAGCTCGGGGAACAAAGTAAACAATCGATTGCCCCGCTTATAGTGGAAGCCTTCTGTCCGGATGCCCC
>NW_025295193.1:0-1002 GCF_018294505.1 Triticum aestivum | reverse complement strand
GGTCACCACCTGGGTCTTTAGCCTACTCGTTGATGTCAACGTCTACATAGAACCCATCAGAAGGGGTTGCAGCGTCTTCTGTAAAAAATGTAGATTATAGCAACATGAGTACAAAGGTACTCAGCAAGACTTACATCAGATCCTACATACATGCATAGTATCAAGAAGGGTTGGTGGAGTTATTGCAGCAAGCCAGCTTTGACTCTTGGCTAGGCTATCCTACGATACTCCAACTTGAAATGTTTTGCGCACACGAGTCCACTACTCACCACTTCAATACACTACCGAGGATCCACCTCCGTCTTCCTACGGAAGAGCCATCCTCGGCACTCACACTTATCTTGAGGCTTTTAGTAGTTTCCATTTACTTGTCTATGAACTGTATAGGCAACCAAGTAGTCCTTTACCGCGGACGCGGCTATTCGAATAGATCATGTTAACCCTGCAGGGGTGTACTTCTTCATACACGCTCTCACCACTTACCGTCGTTTACCCGACATGTACTCGGCAACCTTCAAGTGGAAGCCCAATGTGGGTGTCGGCCACGACCTACCTAATCACCTAAGCCTCCAGTCCAGGTTTATCGCCTATTCAGGTTCCATCCGCAGGGAGTCCGGCCGAGGTTTCCCATACGGCCCCGAACGATGTGAACAGGGTTCCCGAGATACCTAACGGGTATTCGGTACACCCGGCCACGTACCTACCGCATCACAGCCCACCCCTACGGTCAGCGCTGTCCACGGCCTCCAGTAGGCTACAAACACCAGAAACTACTTGCAACTCCTGGACGGAGAACTAGGGTGAATAAGAAGCCGAGAGGGTCCATTGGTTTCGGGCCCAATGCATGGTAGTAGCTGATTCTTAAATCACACATACAGATCTCAGTGCTTAAGGTCGGCTTCAATGAAACAACCCACCATGTACTCCTACATGGCCTCTCATCGATACCTTTACCAAATCGTGTTCACCACACCACTCCCATTACCGACATAATCATTTCAC
>NW_025295192.1:0-1002 GCF_018294505.1 Triticum aestivum | reverse complement strand
ATGGGTATATCTACTTAATGAAACATAAGTCTGAAACATTTGAAAAGTTCAAAGAATTTCAGAGTGAAGTTGAAAATCATCGTAACAAGAAAATAAAGTTTCTACGATCTGATCGTGGAGGAGAATATTTGAGTTACGAGTTTGGTGTACATTTGAAAAACTGTGGAATAGTTTCGCAACTCACGCCACCCGGAACACCACAGCGTAATGGTGTGTCCGAACGTCGTAATCGTACTTTACTAGATATGGTGCGATCTATGATGTCTCTTACTGATTTACCGCTATCTTTTTGGGGATATGCTTTAGAGACGGCCGCATTCACGTTAAATAGGGCACCATCAAAATCCGTTGAGACGACGCCTTATGAACTGTGGTTTGGCAAGAAACCAAAGTTGTCGTTTCTTAAAGTTTGGGGCTGCGATGCTTATGTGAAAAAGCTTTAACCTGATAAGCTCGAACCCAAATCGGAGAAATGTGTCTTCATAGGATACCCAAAGGAAACTATTGGGTACACCTTCTATCACAGATCCGAAGGCAAGACATTCGTTGCTAAGAATGGATCATTTCTAGAGAAGGAGTTTCTCTCGAAAGAAGTGAGTGGGAGGAAAGTAGAACTTGACGAGGTAACTGTACCCGCTCCCTTACTGGAAAGTAGTTCATCACAGAAAACTGTTTCAGTGACACCTACACCAGTTAGTGAGGAAGCCAATGATAATGATCATGAAACTTCAGATCAAGATACTACTGAACCTCGTAGATCAACCAGAGTAAGATCCGCACCAGAGTGGTACGGTAATCCTGTTCTGGAGGTCATGCTACTAGATCATGATGAACCTACGAACTATGAAGAAGCGATGGTGAGCCCAGATTCCGCAAAGTGGCTTGAAGCCATGAAATCTGAGATGGGATCCATGTATGAGAACAAAGTATGGACTTTGGTTGACTTGCCCGATGATCGGCAAGCAATTGAGAATAAATGGATCTTTAAGAAGAAGACTGACG
>NW_025295191.1:0-1002 GCF_018294505.1 Triticum aestivum | reverse complement strand
AAGGTGCACTTCCCAAGGTTACCAAACAAACATGCATCACGTAGAGCAATAAAAACAGCACGTAAATGTTCCAAATGTTCCTCCAAAGATCTGCTATAAATCAATATGTCATCAAAGTAAACTACCACAAATCGTCCAATGAAAGCACGTAAAACTTCGTTCATTAATCTCATGAAAGTACTAGGTGCATTAGTTAACCCAAAAGGCATGACTAACCACTCATATAATCCAAACTTAGTTTTAAATGCTGTTTTCCATTCATCTCCCAATTTCATACGAATTTGATGGTAGCCACTACGCAAATCAACTTTGGAGAATATTGTAGAGCCACTCAATTCATCAAGCATATCATCTAGCCTAGGAATAGGATGACGATAACGAATAGTAATATTATTAATGCCTCTACAATCAACACACATACGTGATGTACCATCCTTTTTCGGCACTAGAATAATAGGAACAGCACAAGGACTAAGGGATTCACGTATATAACCTTTGTAGAGAAGCTCTTGTACTTGGCGCATAATCTCCTTCGTCTCCTCTGGATTGGTACGGTATGGTGCATGGTTTGGCAGTGAAGCACCGGGAATTAAGTCAATCTGATGCTCAATCCCTCGAATAGGCGGTAATCCCGGTGGCACATCTTGTGGAAAAACGTCAGCGAACTCCTGCAAAATGTTAGTGACAGCAGGAGGCAAAGAGGAAGGCACGTCCTCGAATGAAAATAATGCCTCTTTGCACACAAAAGCATAGCAAACAGATTTGCTGAAATCTAGCTCATCAATATCAGATTTGGTGGCAAATAAACATGCACTTTTCAATTTAATTTCAGAAGCAACACTAGATGGTTTATTATTAGGCTTCATTTGTTGCTCAAATTCTTTTGCCACAATCTGATTTTCACTCTTATTCTTTTCCTGTTGTGCTTTATTAGCTCTATTAATATCATCTTTCAAAATGGAATCAGGAGTCATAGGAAGCAAAGTAATATTTTTATCCTTA
>NW_025295190.1:0-1002 GCF_018294505.1 Triticum aestivum | reverse complement strand
GGGGGGGGGAGTCCTACTCCCGGTAGGAGTAGGACTCCTCCTGCGCCTCTCCCTCTTGGCCGGCGCCCCCTCCCCCCCTTGGCTCCTTTATATACGGAGGCAGGGGCACCTCTAAACACACAAGTTGACACAAGTTGATCCACGTGATCGATTCCTTAGCCGTGTGCGGTGCCCCCTGCCACCATATTCCTCGATAATACTGTAGCGGAGTTTAGGCGAAGCCCTGCTGCTGTAGTTCATCAAGATCGTCACTACGCCGTCGTGCTGACGAAACTCTTCCCCGACACTTTGCTGGATCGGAGTCCGGGGATCGTCATCGAGCTGAACGTGTGCTCGAACTCGGAGGTGCCGTAGTTTCGGTGCTTGATCGGTTGGATCGTGAAGACGTACGACTACTTCCTCTACGTCGTGTCATCGCTTCCGCAGTCGGTCTGCGTTGGGTACGTAGACAACACTCTCCTCTCGTTGCTATGCATCACATGATCCTGTGTGCGCGTAGGAAATTTTTTGAAATTACTATGAAACCCAACAGTGGCATCCGAGCCTGGTTATTGATGTTGATGTTATATGCACGAGTAGAACACAAGTGAGTTGTGGACGATACAAGTCATACTGCCTACCAGCATGTCATATTTTGGTTCGGCGGTATTGTTGGACGAGACGACCCAGACCAACCTTACGCGTACGCTTACGCGAGACCGGTTCCCTCGACGTGCTTTGCACAGAGATGGCTTGCGGGCGACTGTCTCTCCAACTTTAGTTGAACCAAGTATGGCTACGCCCGGTCCTTGCGAAGGTTAAAACGGAGTCTATTTGACAAACTATCATTGTGGTTTTGATGCGTAGGTGAGATTGGTTCTTACTTAAGCCCGTAGCAGCCACGTAAAACATGCAACAACAAAGTAGAGGACGTCTAACTTGTTTTTGCAGGGCATGTTGTGATGTGATATGGTCAAGGCATGATGCTGAATTTTATTGTATGAGATGATCATGTTTTGTAAC
>NW_025295189.1:0-1002 GCF_018294505.1 Triticum aestivum | reverse complement strand
GCCTCTCTTACCGGGAAATGTCTCCTAGTGTTTCCACCGAGCCATGGTAGCTTGCTACTGCTCCGGAACACTTAGGCTGGCCGGCATGTGTCCTTCTTCGTTCCTGTGTCTGTCCCTTCGGGGAAATGTCACGCGATGAATACCGGAGTCCTGTTAGCCTGCTACAGCCCGGTTCACCGGAGTCCTGCTAGCCCAGTGCTACAGCCTGGATTCACTCGCTGATGACCGACACGTTCGATGCTGGGTCATGGATGCCTGTCCCTGTAAGTCTGTGCCACTTTGGGTTTACGACTAGCCATGTCAGCCCGGGCTCCTTATCATATGGATGCTAGCGACACTGTCATATACGTGTGCCAAAAGGCGCAAACGGTCCCGGGCTAAGGTAAGGCGACACCCGTAGGAATACCGTGCGTGAGGCCGCAAAGTGATATGAGGTGTTACATGCTAGATCGATGTGGCATTGAGTCGGGGTCCTGACAGCGTTGGTATCAGAGTTTGACTGCCTGTAGGATTACCAAGCCAAACTGGTCGAAGTTGAGTCTAGAAATTCTTTAGTTATATAAGGGAATTGATTGTGGGATGGAACGTAAGGCTCTTTTTACTCCTTATACCTTATGCCTTCTGATCTAAGTCATCTTATCTTTCCTGCGGGGATTAAGAACTAGGCTATCTCTTCTTTCTATCAGGATCACGTGTTACTAATCCGTAGACTTATAGATTGTTGGACTTAAGCCTCGTTTCAGTTTCTACTACTTCTGTATGTTAATTGTTGATCTCGAAATCTTGATATTGTGCTTCTGAGTGGTTATGCCACCATTTTTGTGAATGTCTCAAATCTTTTCTGAGCATTTACAGCCGTTATGCTGTCCGAGTCATCCCAGGTTTCTAAGTAGTTTGATGCATTTGCAAATCCTTTCTTCCCGTTTCAATGTTCCCATGGGCCAGATTAACCACACTAATCAGTGAGTTGAGGTACTCCGTTACCTTGACATATATGTTGGA
>NW_025295188.1:0-1002 GCF_018294505.1 Triticum aestivum | reverse complement strand
ACCCCAGGGAAAGCCAACGTCATGGCTGATGCGCTAAGTCGTAAATCTTATTGTAACAACCTGATGTTACAACAAAGTCAACCGCTTCTCCATGAGGAATTTCGGAAGCTTAACCTTCACATTGTACCTCAAGGTTTTCTTTCCACCTTGGTGGCAAAACCTACCCTTACGGATCAGATTATCAAAGCACAGAAGGTAGATCCGGGAATTTCCCGCATCAAGAGAAACATCCAGAAAGGAGTTGCGAATTGTTTCTCCATTAATGATCAAGGGGTCGTATACTTCGGGAATCGACTAGTGGTTCCCAAAGTGCGAAACCTGAGGCGTTTGATCCTTAAGGAAGCTCATGAATCTCCTCTCACCATTCATCCCGGTAGTACTAAGATGTATCAGGACCTACGCCAGAGGTTCTGGTGGACTAGGATGAAGAGAGAAATTGCTCAGTATATTGCTAATTGCGACGTCTGTCATCGTGTAAAAGCAGAGCATCAACGGCCTGCTGGCACCCTTCAACCCTTAGCTATTCCTGAATGGAAATGGGATAAAATTGGTATGGATTTCATTACCGTTTTTCCCAGGACCAAGAGAGGGAATAATGCTATTTTCGTCGTGGTCGATCGTCTTTCCAAAGTAGCCCATTTCTTACCTGTTCATGAGAGTATAACCGCTAGCCAGCTGGCAGACTTATACATCTCCCGAATAGTGTCCCTCCATGGTGTTCCTTTGGAAATCAACTCGGATCGAGGAAGTCTTTTCACCTCTCGATTTTGGGAAAGTTTCCAAAATGCTATGGGAACCCGTCTCTCCTTTAGCACCGCCTTCCACCCTCAGTCGAGTGGTCAAGTGGAACGCGTCAACCAGATTCTAGAAGACATGCTTCGAGCCTCTGTTATCTCATTCGGAATGGACTGGGAGAAGTGCCTTCCATTTGCCGAATTCGCTTACAACAACAGCTATCAATCTAGCTTGGGTAAAGCCCCTTTTGAAGTTCTCTATGGACGA
>NW_025295187.1:0-1002 GCF_018294505.1 Triticum aestivum | reverse complement strand
GTCGCGGCTCCCGCACGTCCCGGTTGCGCGCTCGCCGGACCGGCCACTTCCCCTCCGCCCTGCCGCCCTGTTCCGGCCGGCGCCATCGCGGCCCTTGGCCGCCGGAGCTCGTGCCCGGCTCGTACCCGCTGCCCGCTAGCGCCGGCGCCCGTTAAGGCCCCCTGGCCCAATGACAATTGGGGCCCACGCCCCAGAAACGATTTAAAAAAAGGAGAGAAGAGAATTTAGAAAATAAATAAATAAATATATTAATTAATTAATCAGTTAATTAAATTAATTAACTTAATTAATTGTGTTTAGTAAACCTAATTAAATAACTAATATAACTAATCTGTTAATTAATCTAATTAACTTGGTTAATTAGTTAACAGACAATTTAATTAATTCTGTTAATTCTAAAAATGATATAAAACTTTAAAAATTAATATAAAATAATCCGTAACTCGGATGAAAATACTTTGTACATGAAAGTTGCTCAGAATGATGAGGCGGATCCGGATACGCAGCCCGTTCGTCCGCCACACATCCCTAGCATAGCAAACACGTAACTTTCCCCTCCGGTTCATCTGTCCGAAAACGCGAATCACCGGGGATACTTTCCCGGATGTTTCCCCCTTTCGCCGGTACGACCTACTGCCGCGTTAGGGCACACCTAGCACCGCGTATTGCCAGGTTACGCTTTGTGATGCTTTGATTGCTCTATTATTTATTGTGTTCCCCCTCCGTTACTTCTTTCCGGTAGACCCCGAGACTGCCGGCGACCCCAAGTTCGACTACGGAGCACCCGTCTCGCGCTCTACCGCGACACCCTCTCCCACCCCTTCCTCGCCCCCTCCTTTTGCCACCGCCCTTTCGCCACCGCCACCGCCACCGCCCCCCTTCTTCACTTAATTAATTTGTTTTTACTACATGTTTTCAGGACTGACATAATGGCGGACGATAGAGCTGACCCGATTATGGACAACTATGATCCGGACGGTGAAGCACATATGTTCGGCATCA
>NW_025295186.1:0-1002 GCF_018294505.1 Triticum aestivum | reverse complement strand
CCGGAGACGCGTGCCGCCTCTTCGGACATGCCACAACACCACCCCGCATGTATGAGGGCCCGGTACGACGCTCCGGTGGCATTGCTACCCCCCAGGGCCCCCGTCCCGCCTAACCCTGTAGCGTTTGACCACAGGATCTAGCCCTTTGACTTTGCACGGACGGGCTTTGACCAGTGGACCTCTCCACCCGGTTGTGTCGGGTCGGCCTAGAGGGACACCGGGGAGCAACATCCGGGCCAGGCCCACAGCTACATCCACTCCGTGTAGACCCGACGCGTCCGTTTCCCCCCTCCGGGTGCCGGCGGCGGCGCCGTCCGTGAGGGGGGGCACGCACCGGAGACGCGTGCTGGGCGTTTGCAACCGCCTCAACACTTCCAGACTTGTGAGAGGCCGCCTACGCAAGATTTTACGGTATGCTACCCCCCGAAGGCCGCCGGCCACAGTCGTAGACGTGCGAAGAGCAATCCGCGTAGATGGAAGTGTTCAGATACTTCTCTATCACAAAAAATTATGAAAAATTACCATCAGTCCTATAGCACATGTGCCCACGTTGTGTAAAAAACTCATGATTTTATCGCGCTCCAAGTATTTAATAATATTCACGCTGCATCGTTACCGCAGAACGTCTACCACCGTTTCATTGCCGTCCGTGAGGGAGGCCACAACCCGGAGACGCGTGCCGCCTCTTCGGACATGCCACAACACCACCCCGCATGTATGAGGGCCCGGTACGACGCTCCGGTGGCATTGCTACCCCCCCAGGGCCCCCGTCCCGCCTAACCCTGTAGCGTTTGACCACGGGATCTAGCCCTTTGACTTTGCACGGACGGGCTTTGACCAGTGGACCTCTCCACCCGGTTGTGTTAGGTCGGCCCATAGGAACATTTTGGAGCAACATCCGGGCCAGGCCCACAGCTACATCCACTCCGTGTAGACTCGACGCGTCCGTTTCCCCCCTCCGGGTGCCGGCGGCGGCGCCGTTCGTGAGGGGGGGCACGCACC
>NW_025295185.1:0-1002 GCF_018294505.1 Triticum aestivum | reverse complement strand
GCACGCGTCGGTGACCGCTCTACGTCGACTCCTCACTACTAGGAAAAGGCATGCTAGTGGCGCACCAGTTTTGCCTACTAATGGCGCACTACTGGTGCGCCACTAGCAACACGCCATTAGAATATTTTAGTAATGGTGCACCACAGGTGCGCCATTAGTAACCCACAGGTGCGCCATTAGTATCTGGTATACTAATGGCGCACCACATGGAAATGCGCCATTAGTAACAATTTTTTAATTTTTTTTGTTTTTTCTTAATCTCAGGTCACTATTTCACATATGAGATATCCAACACATATATATACAACAAGCATCCATATAACAATCATATCCAACACACAAGTTTCATCATATATACATACATAGCCAACACATAGTTCCATCGTTACATATTACAAAAGTTTCACATTGTTCATCCAACACCGTTATTCATCAATTCACAAAAGTTTCACATTGATACAAAATAAAAACACAAATGGAAAAGAAGCACTCCATCCATGCAAGCTTCCGTGAATTAAATCAAATATGCAAAATGATAAACAAGAAGTTAGAAGAAGAAGAAGAAGAAGAAGGGAAGAAGAAGAAGAAGACTAGAAGAATACTAGAAGAAGAAGAAGAAGACTAGAAGAATACTAGAAGAAGAAGAACACTAGAAGAATACTAGAAGAAGAATAAGAAGAATAAGAAGAAGACTATAAGCTTATTATGTAAACTTGATCATTTTATGCTAACATAAGTTATTTTGGAGCTAACCTATAGGAAACTAAGCATATAAGCTCTCTATGTTAGCATATTAGAGCCAACTTAGGTAAAATGAAGCTAACCTATGTCATTTTGGAAAAGAAGAAGAATAAGAAGAATAAGAAGAAGACTATAAGCTTATTATGTAAACTTGATCATTTTGTGCTAACATAAGTTATTTTGGAGCTAACCTATAGGAAACTAAGCATATTAGAGATAACATAGGTAACTAAGTGTATATATATATATATATATATATAT
>NW_025295184.1:0-1002 GCF_018294505.1 Triticum aestivum | reverse complement strand
TCGTCAATCGTGGAATCGCTCTAGGACCCCAAAACGGTGAGTAATAGTGCATGAAATGAACCTGAATTGGCCCAAATTGTGAGTGTTGATAACCGACACATAAACGCACCCTTGGGTTCGTCAGTTGTGGAAATCACTTCGGGGCCCCAAAACTGAGTAATAGTCCATGAAACGGGCCAGAATCGGCCGAAACTACGAGTGTTGATGACCGACACACAAACGCACCCTAGGGTTCGTCAATCGTGGAAATCACTCCCGGACCCCAAAACAGTGAGTAATAGTCCAAGAAATGGGCCAGAATCGGCCAAAACTGCGAGTGTTGACGACCGACACGTAAGCGCACCTTGTGGTTCAACAACAATGGAAATCACTTTGGGACCGCAAAACAGTGAGTAATAGTCCAAGAATCGGGCCAGAATCAGCCCAAACAGCGATTGTTGATGACCAAAACGTACGCGCACCTTAGGGTTCAACAACCATGGAAATCACTTTCGGACCCCAAAACGGTGAGTGATAGTCCACGAAACAGGCAAGAATCGCCAAAATTGCAAGTGCTAACGACGGACACGTAAACGCACCTTCGGGATTGTCAATCGTGGAAATAGCTCTGGGACCCCAAAATGGTGAGTAATAGTCCATGGAAGAGCCCAGAATCGAACAAAACTAAGATTGCTGGTGGCCAACACATAAACGCACCCCGGGGTGCGTCAATCGTGGAAATTGCTCCGGGACCCCAAAACAATGAGTAATAGTCCATGAAACGGGGCAGAGTCGGCCAGAACTGCGAGTGTTGATGACCGAGACATAAATGCACCCGAGGGATCGTCAATCGTGGAAATCGCTCTAGGACCACAAAACGGTGAGTAATAGTGCATGAAATGAACCAGAATTGGCCAAAATTGCGAGTGTTGATAACCGACACGTAAACGCACCCTGGGGTTCGTCAGTTGTGGAAATCACTCTGGGACCCCAAAACAATGAGTGATAGTGCAAGAGACGGGC
>NW_025295183.1:0-1002 GCF_018294505.1 Triticum aestivum | reverse complement strand
GTGACCTATGAGTGTTAATCACATGGTGATGTGGACTAGATTATTGACTCTAGTGCAAGTGGGAGACTGTTGGAAATATGCCCTAGAGGCAATAATAAATTGGTTATTATTATATTTCCTTGTTCATGATAATCGTTTATTATCCATGCTAGAATTGTATTGATAGGAAACTCAGATACATGTGTGGATACATAGACAACACCATGTCCCTAGTAAGCCTCTAGTTGACTAGCTCGTTGATCAATAGATGGTTACGGTTTCCTAACCATGGACATTGGATGTCGTTGATAACGGGATCACATCATTAGGAGAATGATGTGATGGACAAGACCCAATCCTAAGCCTAGCACAAGATCGTGTAGTTCGTTTGCTCAGAGCTTTTCTAATGTCAAGTATCATTTCCTTAGACCATGAGATTGTGCAACTCCCGGATACTGTAGGAATGCTTTGGGTGTACCAAACGTCACAACGTAACTGGGTAGCTATAAAGGTGCACTACAGGTATCTCTGAAAGTCTCTGTTGGGTTGGCACGAATCGAGACTGGGATTTGTCACTCCGTGTAAACGGAGAGGTATCTCTGGGCCCACTCGGTAGGACATCATCATAATGTGCACAATGTGACCAAGGAGTTGATCACGGGATGATGTGAGTTACGGAACGAGTAAAGAGACTTGCCGGTAACGAGATTGAACAAGGTATCGGGATACCGACGATCGAATCTCGGGCAAGTAACATACCGATGGACAAAGGGAATTGCATACGGGATTGATTGAATCCCCGACATCGTGGTTCATCCGATGAGATCATCGTGGAACATGTGGGAGCCAACATGGGTATCCAGATCCCGCTGTTGGTTACTGACCGGAGAACGTCTCGGTCATGTCTGCATGGTTCCCGAACCCGTAGGGTCTACACACTTAAGGTTCGATGACGCTAGGGTTATAGGGAAAGTATGTACGTGGTTATCGAATGTTGTTCGGAGTCCCGGATGAGATCCCGGA
>NW_025295182.1:0-1002 GCF_018294505.1 Triticum aestivum | reverse complement strand
TGCTTGGGCGAGAGTAGTACTAGGATGGGTGACCTCCTGGGAAGTCCTCGTGTTGCATTCCCTTTTTAATTTTTTTGCACCGCGTGCAAAACAAAACGCACGAGCGCGACGTATGTTTAGCACGTTTTATTATTTTGCACGTTTACGGTAAGTTTTAGCTCGCTGCTCATCATTCACGCGTCTAGCGGCGGCAAGCGTGTTCTGAAAGGGGTCGAAACCATGGTAAATAGGCACTGGTGCAGTTGAACCGTGGTAAAACTCGTCTCCGTAGTTGAGCGGGAGCGGCCAAAGGAATGTGCAATCGTGTGTGTAGTGGAGCTGGGAGGGGCAAGCATAAGGGACGAAGAGGGGGGTAACATGTCCGATGCGATCATACCAGCACTAAAGCACCGGATCCCATCAGAACTCCGAAGTTAAGCGTGCTTGGGCGAGAGTAGTACTAGGATGGGTGACCTCCTGGGAAGTCCTCGTGTTGCATTCCCTTTTTAATTTTTTTGCACCGCGTGCAAAACAAAACGCACGAGCGCGACGTATGTTTAGCACGTTTTATTATTTTGCACGTTTACGGTAAGTTTTAGCTCGCTGCTCATCATTCACGCGTCTAGCGGCGGCAAGGGTGTTCTGAAAGGGGTCGAAACCATGGTAAATAGGCACTGGTGCAGTTGAACCGTGGTAAAACTCGTCTCCGTAGTTGAGCGGGAGCGGCCAAAGGAATGTGCAATCGTGTGTGTAGTGGAGCTGGGAGGGGCAAGCATAAGGGACGAAGACGGGGGTAACATGTCGGATGCGATCATACCAGCACTAAAGCACTGGATCCCATCAGAACTCCGAAGTTAAGCGTGCTTGGGCGAGAGTAGTACTAGGATGGGTGACCTCCTGGGAAGTCCTCGTGTTGCATTCCCATTTTAATTTTTTTGCACCGCGTGCAAAACAAAACGCACGAGCGCGACGTATGTTTAGCACGTTTTATTATTTTGCACGTTTACGGTAAGTTTTAGCTCG
>NW_025295181.1:0-1002 GCF_018294505.1 Triticum aestivum | reverse complement strand
CTTCATTTGTTATTTTTCATGCATTTACTAATTATTTTGAGCTATAAGACCATAAATTGAAAAGCAGTTCAAATGAACTCTGAAAAGGTTGAAAGTCGGCATGGTATCATCATTTCATCCACATAGCATGTGCAAGAAAGTTGAGAGGGTCCCGGCAAAAAATGGATGCACTTCGTGTACAAAACGGACAATCTCTTTCAAAGTATCAGGATTTCATACGGAAACTCGTCTGTTACAAAGGGATTTCATTTTTTAAACTTATTTGAACTCCTGACTTTTTGTGTGTTCAAAATGCACCATTCAAAGCCACATCATCATTTTTCAAGCCTTTCTGACTTCATTTGTTATTTTTCATGCATTTACTAATGATTTTGAGCTATAAGACCCTAAAGTTGAAAAGCATTTCAAATGAACTCTGAAAAGGTTCACAGTTGGCATGGTATCATCATTTCATCCACATAGCATGTGCAAGAAAGTTGAGAGGGTCCCGGCAAAAAATGGATGCACTTCGTGTACAAAACAGACAATCTCTTTCAAAGTATCAGGATTTCATACGGAAACTCGTCTGTTACAATGGGATTTCATTTTCTAAAACTTATTTGAACTCCTGGCTTTTTGTGTGGTCAAAATGCACCATTCAAAGCCACATCATCATTTCTCAATCCTTTCTGACTTCATTTGTTATTTTTCATGCATTTACTAATTATTTTGAGCTATCAGACCACAATATTTAAAAGCATTTCAAATGAACTCTGAAAAGGTTGAAAGTTGGCATGGTATCATCATTTCATCCACATAGCATGTGCAAGAAAGTTGAGAGGGTTACGGCAAAAACTGGATGCACTTCGTGTACAAAACGGACAAGCTCTTTCAAAGTATCAGGATTTCATACGGAAACTCGTCTGTTAGAAAGGGATTTCATTATTTAAAACTTGTTTGTACTCCTGACTTTTTGTGTGTCCAAAATGCACCATTCAAAGCCACATCATCATTTTTCAATCC
>NW_025295180.1:0-1002 GCF_018294505.1 Triticum aestivum | reverse complement strand
GGTCGGTAATGAACTCCTTCATCCAGACTGCTTCCTGTGCTGCCTCCGAGGCTGCCATGTACTCCGCTTCACATGTAGATCCCGCCACGACGCTTTGCTTGCAACTGCACCAGCTTACTGCTCCTCTATTCAATATATACACGTATCCGGTCTGTGACTTCGAGTCATCCAGATCTGTGTCGAAGCTAGCGTCGACGTAACCCTTTACGACGAGCTCTTCGTCACCTCCATAAACGAGAAACATATCCTTAGTCCTCTTCAGGTACTTCAGGATATTCTTGACCGCTGTCCAGTGTTCCTTGCCGGGATTACTTTGGTACCTTCCTACCAAACTTACGGCAAGGTTTACATCAGGTCTGGTACACAGCATGGCATACATAATAGACCATATGGCCGAGGCATAGGGGATGACACTCATCTGTTCTATATCTTCTGCCGTGGTCGGGCATTGAGCCGTGCTCAATTGCACACCTTGCAATACAGGCAAGAACCCCTTCTTGGACTGATCCATACTAAACTTCTTCAATATCTTGTCAAGGTATGTACTCTGTGAAAGACCAATGAGGCGTCTTGATCTATCTCTATAGATTTTGATGCCTAATATATAAGCAGCTTCTCCAAGGTCCTTCATTGAAAAACACTTATTCAAATAGGCCTTTATACTTTCCAAGAATTCTACATCATTTCCCATCAATAATATGTCATCCACATATAATATGAGAAATGCTACAGAGCTCCCACTCACTTTCTTGTAAACACAGGCTTCTCCATAAGTCTGTGTAAACCCAAACGCTTTGATCATCTCATCAAAGCGAATGTTCCAACTCCGAGATGCTTGCACCAGCCCATAGATTGAGCGTTGGAGCTTGCATACTTTGTTAGCATTCTTAGGATCGACAAAACCTTCCGGCTGCATCATATACAACTCTTCCTTAAGGAAGCCGTTAAGGAATGCCGTTTTGACGTCCATCTGCCATATCTCATAATCATAGTATGCGGCAA
>NW_025295179.1:0-1002 GCF_018294505.1 Triticum aestivum | reverse complement strand
ATGTTACCGGGTCATCAAAGGATCAAGATCATAACTCTTGGAAAGTTGTCCCAGCCATCATATCTGACCGAGATTCAGATCCGATTGGTGTCATGATACCTCAGACTCAGGATGTCCGAGAATAAAAGGTGCAACACAAATAGACGAAATGACATTTCAGGATTCTCAGGAAATGAACTATGGGAGTGGGTTCCTGAAACAATAGTTCATCATTAAACCAAGGAGAGGAGGAGGTGGCTGATGGGCTCAGCGATAATCCATCGAGATTTCCAAAAGATGGATTTCCACCATTAAGTGAACAAGGAGATAACATTTGTCAGATCAACTGATATAAGGAAGTATGCTCGAGGAAAACATACACAATTAAACATTGGTTGAAGGGTGCGCCCGAAGTACGGGTTGGGTTGCACGACCAATGTTAGAATGGTGATTCAATTAGCAAAGGACTTAGAATGAACTATCGCCCATTCACTTCAAAGCAATAGGGTTGCTAGAAGTTTTGAATTCACACGTCATAGCTCCATTGTTGGTATTCCGGTTGAAAACAATACGGGGACCAAGGAATGAACGAAGATGGCAAGAAGTATTATGATATCAAGAATTATTAAGGGGTGGTGAAACTCTCACCACATTCTTGACAAAAAGAGATGGTAATACTTCCGAGGTAAGGAAGATCAATTGCTGGACAGCAAGGAACTCAAGGTATAACACCAAACATGAACAAGCTTGTGTTGGTGGGAAGGCAATAAGGTGGTCGATGATAATACAATTCATCGAGGCAAGGATGGTATTTCTCATCATGAATCCAATTGATATCCTGGATGAGCTCAGAATGATGATGATGATCACGACACATTTGTCGAGAGATTTCACGAAGATGTAATCGATCGACGATGACATCAAGTCAAACAATGATGAAGTGAAAGGTTATTGGAACCAAGGGTACGACACCACTCGAAACCAAGCTTGTTGTTCAAGGCGAAATGATATGACGATGAGGAT
>NW_025295178.1:0-1002 GCF_018294505.1 Triticum aestivum | reverse complement strand
TATCTCTTGAATATCACGGTTTAATCCTCCCCAAAATCTATCCATAAAATCATCTTCACTTTCTTCTAAAGAGGAATGCAACAAGGTAGTTTGTAAATCATCATAATATTTTGTTACAGTTTCACTACCTTGTTTTAAGTGTTGCAACTTCTTAATCATGTCACGAGTATAATAAGCAGGGACGAAAGTATGTCGCATGGCAAGTTTCAAATCATCCCAAGTAGTAGGTATATAATCAGGGTGTAACCGACAATATTCACTCCACCAAACCAAAGCATAACCAGTGAAAGAACCAACCGCAACCTTAACCTTTTTATGTTCATTGAAATTATGGGAAGCAAATATATTTTTTATGTCGAACTCCCATTCAATATATAAAGCAGGTTTAAAACGGCCATTAAATGGTGGTATAGATACATTAACCTGATCATGTGCATTTGGATGTTTGTGCACTTCTCGTGACGGTTGTGGTATTTGCAAAGGTACTGGCACGTCTCCCGCGATCGACAAAGCCCATGAATTGACTCTGGATCCTGTCATGATTAGTAGAACAAGAAACAAAACCCAAAAATAATGTTCCTATAACTACTAGGATGTGGTGGTAAAACGCTCACAGTAAAGCAAATATCAATGTCTTACAAGTTCTTACCATGCAGCAGGCGGTGATCGGCAACCAGCGGTGTCAAGTAACTCCGAATATTGAGTAAAGCGATTGCCAGGGGAGCGTACGTATACACGGTGTAGAAATATGTGGAGCTGGGTTGGCTATATATGGTAGCAAAATATTAGCAATAATCAATTCAAAGATGCAATGTTGAATAAACGCTCAACGACGGTACTGTGCTGGTCCTAGGCTAGACCGGACTAGAGACGCGAGCCTAGAACACTAATGAGGTCACGGCGTAGCACAACTAGCATCAATGAAGGATACTAAGTAGCTCTTGACAGCAAGATATAAGTGAAGATCACAACGGCAGTGAAAATAATGATGAAAAACAACTG
>NW_025295177.1:0-1002 GCF_018294505.1 Triticum aestivum | reverse complement strand
ATGATTGAGAGAAGTAGCTAAAATTCCCCTGTATTGGTGCATACAGACTGACTGGGAGTTTTTTAAAGGTTAGAGTTCCAACATCTTAGCATGTCCATTATCCAACAGACTATAGAAGGTAAAAAGTTTTGATTGTGTGCCCCTTTGTGTGTGCACATGGGTAAAAGATCCTTGGAAATTTTAACTTTTTAGATCTCTGGAGCACCTTGAGCTAGCAATCTAGTCTACAATGTCACTTTTCGTATGACCAAATCTCAAGAGAAAAAAAGAACTAAATATTGTCCTAACCTTCTTGTGAATCTGCACCTGAAAGTTTTAATTTTACAGCAAACAATGCAGAGAAACAAGACTAACAAATACGAAGTAGTGGATCATACAAAGGACTGGTGTCGATTGGTCTGTTATAGTCAAAGAACAACAGGAAATTAAACTAAGCATGACATGTCAAAATAATAGCAGAACCGGAGCAAGAGAAAAAAGTTGATTAGTAGGTCAACAGTGAATCCTGCTAAGAGAGAATCCACATGTGCGTCCTTTTGCCACTAATGAAGCCCCACATCCTCGATCTCGACAGGCTCGCCTGCCATCCTGGCCGGCGTCTTCGCTATGGCCCCCAAAGCATGTTGGTAGACACTGCCACCCAAGGTAATACTTTCAGTCACGCTTACGAACAAGTTTTTTTATGAAAACATAGATTTCATTTCTGGGTAGCATGTTCCTCCCCATGCATCAACAATGTGCAACAGTTGAACCAAAGGGTGAGGTTGCTAGCTCCCTTGCAGCTGTTTCATTTGATTTGTCATGTGACATTACATACGTGCATAATTGTAACCCGCCTAAGCTTCCTAGAAATAAATATGTCTCTCTAGGAAGTTTGGATATGTTTTAACTCTTCCCGGTCGGGATTAACTGGATATGTTCTAACTCTTCTGAATTTGAATATGTTCTAACTCTTCACAACGGGTGGTATATATTGATCTTGGGGATTTGACAGTGACGTAA
>NW_025295176.1:0-1002 GCF_018294505.1 Triticum aestivum | reverse complement strand
CCCCGACACCCCGACCCCGAGCCTGACCCGACACCCCGACCCCGACACCGACACGGCACCCCGACCCCGACCCGGCACCCCGACCCGACACCCCGACCCCGAGACCCCGACCCCGAAAAGGTGTTCTTTGGCCTTCCAGAAGCCGACGGGGTCATATATTTGTGAATTATTAGTTAGGTCATATATCTTTCGATTTTGTTATGAAAAACATCATATATAATTGTGTTGATCGGGTAGTTTTAAATGTGCAGTTGTTTCATCGCTGCGAGGTTTGGTGTTCGACGACCTCGCCGTGCGTTTGACGAGCTCTGCCCCTTCGTTCGTGGGTGAGCACAAATGACATGTCCTCCTCCCCCATTAATTATTTGATCTATTCCGATGAAACTTGATAGCTTGATATATATGTGTCTTGAATCATCAGTATGCGTAACCAATATGTGTCTCCCGTTCGAAAGCGTCATAGTTATAAATATGCATGCATTTGCATATTTATAACCTTGATTCTTTCGAATTGTCCAACGCTATCCATGGACAGCCCGAGTATGCTTAAATTGGGTTCGTTTTCCCATATGCTTTGCTCCGGATCCGACGCATAAATTTTGTCAGTGCCTCCCCTGTTGTTCTCCGGGTACACATCCTCTCTGTTTATTGCAGAGACGTGTATCAGGAGAACAGCGGGGAGGTGCTGCCGAAATTTTGCGTAGGATCCGGGGCATAGCATGGGAAAATGAACCCAATCTAAACATACTCGGGTGGGATTAGGACCTATCATTACCTATTAGAGTGTAGGTTGCATGGACGTAATAAAATTGACAAAGTAGATCAACTGATGAATACATACATGGTGAATTATATATATATATTTGTTGTGTGTCTAGTAGCTCTGAAAGTCAAGATGAGTGATCGTGCGTGGATGTACACCGGTCACACTGGTCAGAACAAATGGAGCACTGAATGGTTCACAAAAACCAAGGGGTTTGTGCGAGCCGCATTTGCAAATGG
>NW_025295175.1:0-1002 GCF_018294505.1 Triticum aestivum | reverse complement strand
AACATTGGTGAATAAACCTTACTTGCATCAAATTTACATGCTACAACATGCTTAAATAAGCAAACATGCAATAAGTCATTCAACACAGAATCATCACCAAGATTAGAGGTCATATCAAAATGATTAAACATTGGTTCTTTTGCATCAATAGTTAATTCAATGGGTGCACTCAAAATTGTTGGTATTTCAGTTGTTTGATCACATGGCAAAGTCAAATTATCAACGTAGTCCTCTAAAATAGGTGGTGTGATCAAAGTAGTGGGTAGCTCATCAGATGGTGCATTCAAATTGACAAGGCATTCATCATTCTCATGTAGAGATGGAAGATAAGTACCTTTGTCATTACCTCTTATGATCAACTCAGATGATGTAGCCACTCTCGGGGGCGATGTGTCACATGGTGGAGGTGATGTAGTCCTGACAACAACGGATGTGGTTGTCATAGTATGCCTAGTAGTTGAAGGAACAATCATATCAACTCTTGCAATGTGCACTGTGCGCTTGTTCTCCTCGTGGCCAACATGTCGTTTTATTTCCTGTTCAGCTTTGCAAGCAAGATGAAACAAATGGTCCATAGGATAACACTCTTCATGAATTAGTATCTCTTGAATATCACGGTTTAATCCTCCCCAAAATCTATCCATAAAATAATCTTCACTTTCTTCTAAAGAGGAATGCAACAAGGTAGTTTGTAAATCATCATAATATTTTGTTACAGTTTCACTACCTTGTTTTAAGTGTTGCAACTTCTTAATCATGTCACGAGTATAATAAGCAGGGACGAAAGTATGTCGCATGGCAAGTTTCAAATCATCCCAAGTAGTAGGTATATAATCAGGGTGTAACCGACAATATTCACTCCACCAAACCAAAGCATAACCAGTGAAAGAACCAACCGCAACCTTAACCTTTTTATGTTCATCGAAATTATGGGAAGCAAATATATTTTTTATGTCGAACTCCCATTCAATATATAAAGCAGGTTTAAAACGGCCATTAAAT
>NW_025295174.1:0-1002 GCF_018294505.1 Triticum aestivum | reverse complement strand
GGGGGGGGGGCTCCTATCTCGTGCGCTCCTCGGGGATCTTCTGACTTCATCTCCAAGCCTCCAGGATGATAATCTTCCAAAAAATCACGATGCCGAAGGTTTCATTCCGTTTGGACTCCGTTTGATATTCATTTTCTTCGAAATACTGAAACTGGCAATAAAATAACAATATGGGCTGGGCCTCCGGTTAATAGTTAGTCCCAAAAGTAATATAAAAGTGTATAATAAAGCCCATAATAATTCAAAACAGACAATATAATAGCATGAAACAATCAAAAATTATAGATACGTTGGAGACGTATCAAGCATCCCCAAGCTTAATTCCTGCTCGTCCTCGAGTAGGTAAATGATAAAAACAGAATTTTTGATGTGAAATGCTACCTAGCATGATTCTCAATGTAATTTTCTTTATTGTGGCATGAATGTTCAGATCCAAATAATACAAAATAAAAGTTCATATTGACATAAGAAATAGTAATACTTCAAGCATACTAAGCAAGGTAATCATGTCTTCTCAAAATAACATGGCCAAAGAAAGTTATCCCTACAAAATCATATAGTCTAGCTATTGCTCTATCTTCATCACACAAAGTATTTAATCATGCACAACCCCGATGACGAGCCAAGCAATTGTTTCATACTTTAATAATCTCAAACTCTTTCAACTTTCACGCAATACATGAGCATGAGCCATGGACATAGCACTATATGTGGAATAGAATGGTGGTTGTGGAGAAGACAAAAAAAGGAGAAGATAGTCTCACATCAACTAGGCGTATCAACGGGCTATGGAGATGCCCATTAATTGATATCAATGTGAGTGAGTAGGGATTGCCATGCAACGGATGCACTAGAGCTATAAATATATGAAAGCTCAACAAAAGAAAACTAGTGGGTGTGCATCCAACTCGCTTGCTCACGAAGACCTAGGGCATTTTGAGGAAGCCCATCATTGGAATATAGAAGCCAAGTTCTATAATGAAAAATTCCCACTAGTATATG
>NW_025295173.1:0-1002 GCF_018294505.1 Triticum aestivum | reverse complement strand
TTTTTTTTTGATAATTTTTTAAGAAACCTCATGTTTACTCTTATTTTATAGTAGATACATTGTTATTCTCATTTCTAGGCACTATAAGATTTAAGATTTTTGGACAACATGTAATTCATTTTTATATTTGTTGTAATTATGTTATTTCTACTATCTGTTCATATCTACAATTATCTAATATTCTTGTAAATATGCAGGTAAGATTGGGAAGTGGGCTACTTGGTGCTGCTCATCACAATCAAACATGATGGTTGCCATCAGGAGGGCCGACAGCAAGAACCTAAATAACAGCCTCAACAGTTTGTATGATCTGTTGATGTAAAATGAATTGTACTCATGATGTGTGATATATTTTGTCAATATAAAATGCAAGTTATCTTTTTTTGAGGATTTTATAAAGTTCTATGATGTAGATGCATAGAGCCGGCTGCATACTGGCTGAACTGCGTAATGTTGTACATTTAACAAATATTTTCTCTTGGACCAAAATTGGCATTAGGCTTTGTGTAACGCATTGTGCTAAAAATTAGGCCTAAAGAAATGGTTTAATGTGCTCAACCATGATGAATTTTGTGAAGAAAAATAATGTCCACGCAGGTAGACACGTCATTCTAATTGGTCAATAAAAAAATCCTACATGTGTTAGTCCATGACGGATTGTTCCGTCACAATGGATTGGGCCTGGGCGGGCCTGGGACAGATCCATGACGGACAAGAATCGTCATGTAAGGTATGCTGTAAAATTATGACGCGATATACATGACGGATTTCAAATCTGTCATGGACAGGCACCCATGACAGTTTTTCACTAATCCATGACGGATCAGGACTGTCATGTATTAACATATTTCTTGTAGTGCTAGCATGTTGGAAAGAACATGATATATATATCTAATTGGATGTAGGGGAACATGAGTTATTATTGTTGACATTACCCTTGAGGTAAAAGGTTGTGGGGCAAAACTATAAGCCCCTATCTTTCTCTGTGTTCGGTTAAAACTC
>NW_025295172.1:0-1002 GCF_018294505.1 Triticum aestivum | reverse complement strand
AAATGTCAATAAATAATCTGAACCATATCTTGTATCAATGGTACATCCCAATCTCACACATATGCACGGCACACAACACACACGCGCGCATAAAAAAACTAACATGCAGAAAAAGAAAAGATAAAAAAAGCTGCAGCGTATACAGGCATGAAGGCATGACACCGCATGTAGCCATGCATACGGCTAGTCAGAGGCAATCTTGCATGCATGCATGTTCGGAGTAAAAAGAAAATATACATGTTAGCCTTGTGCCTAACCTCAAGCAAGTTGCACCCCTACACCATCAACCGACCCCACCACCACCACCCCCTCAGAAACAAAATGAATAATGATAAAACTTGCACACAATATATACAGAAATTATGTTTTTTATAATATGCAAGAATAAGCATGTGTTAGTGGAACTTTTACAAAAAAGATGTTTTCTCAGAAGAAATGAATTAGTGGAGTTGACAATGCCCTTAAAGAAGAAAGAGAAAAATAGAAACAAAAAAATCATAATAATGAAGCCTTCTAAGCTAAAATGAATCACTGGCATTTAATAGTACCCTTGAAGAAGAAAGAAAATAAAAAAAATTAAACGTTGACAGTACCCTTTAAGAAGAAAGGCAATAAAAAACAAGTAATGACAATATTTGCACGCAATTTACACAAAAATTGTGCTTTGTTATAATATGCAAAAAATAAATGTATTACTGTTAAAGAAAGAAAATGAAATACAATTAAAATTAAAATGAAACAAAATAATAAACTTTTCAAGGGAAGAATAAAACCATTTAAGAAGAAAGAAAATAAATCAAACACAAAATAATGAAATTTTCTAGGGAAGATTGAAACCCTTTAAGAAGAAAGAAAATAAAAAAACAACAACAAAACGAAATAATGATGTTTTCTAGGGAAGAATGAAACCCTTTAAGCAGAAAGAAAATAAAAAACAAAAACAAAATAACGAAGTTTTCTATGGAAGAATGAAACCCTTTAAGAAAACAAAATACAAAAACT
>NW_025295171.1:0-1002 GCF_018294505.1 Triticum aestivum | reverse complement strand
AGGTCGTCCCTACTCCCAAATCCAACGAGAGCATCGTGCTCGTCTCCCATTTCCTCCAAGGACTAGGCCTCGCTCTGGATCCCTTTGTTAGGGGTCTTATGTTTTATTACGGGCTAGATTTCCATGATCTGGCCTCGGATTCCCTTCTTCACATCTCGACAGTTATTGTCGTATGTGAGGCCTTCCTCCGCATTACCCCTCACTTCGGCCTATGGCTCAAGACCTTCAATGTGAAGCCAAAGATGATCGAGGGGTAGCACGCAGCGTGTGGAGGCACTTGAATAAGCAAAATTGCTGACGCTCCACAGCCTGAGGGTTACTTCCCAGAGGTGTCCGGATTGTGGCAGCGGGAGTGGTTCTACATCGCAGCTCCCCGAAGTGCCAAGTGGGTAGCCGCCCCCACCTTTCGCTCAGGCCCCCCACCACAACTAATGTCATGGATCATCAGGGGGCTGAGCTGGGGTCTAGCCAAGGATGTACCAATACTGCAAAGCCGTATCCGAGATCTCTTTGAGAGAGATATCAGTCTATTTATGGTAGTGCAAGTTATGCAAGTCCATCAAGTCCAGCCTTGCAAACACCGGCCCCTTCGCATGTGGGAATTCAACCCGGAAGGACCGCGAGCTATCCAACATTTCCTCGGCATGACACATGAAGAGATGTACAAATTGTTCTTCGGACCACAAATAATGTGTCCGGACATCACCGAGGATGCAGGTCTGAGCTGCAATCACCTAGATACCCAAGTAAGTAGCCCCGCATCTGAACACACTATTCGTTTTATTTATAGCAACGTTGCCCTAAAAAAGCCGCTCTTAGTACATGATTGGATAGCGAAGGCAAAGTTGATCAGGTGTCCAGCCCCCCTCCCTGAGACCTCACCAAATCCCGTGCTGACCAGGATGCTGGAGATCGCGCCTTATCAAGCGCCCTCGGGAGAGGATAAAGGGGGGAACAAGGAGGCTAGCGCCTCCACGAAGGAGATTAGCCGGGGAGGAGGAA
>NW_025295170.1:0-1002 GCF_018294505.1 Triticum aestivum | reverse complement strand
TTTGTGTATGTTCTCGAAATGCGTTTGTCGAGTGCTCATTAAGAAAGTTTCTATACAAGTTTCTGAACGAACTCCTTAAGAAAAGGTCTCCAAAATTTCCCTATGAAAGAATCCTTTGAAGTATCTGGTCGTCACAAACGTTTTGACTACTTGTGGAGCCAAAACGGACTACGTATGAGTAAGATATCCATGTTTCAGTAAACACTGCGCAAAACGGATTCCGAACGACAGTTACAGACTGGTTCTTGTGTAGTTGCATTCGATTTTTTCCATCCTACTTCACTAAGCATCTCCATATGAGATCCAATTACTTGTAGGGAAATGCAAGAGACCTGGGTTATGATGAAGCACTAGGTCCATAGCTGAGACTTTGTGTATGTTCTCGAAATGCGTTTGTCGAGTGCTCATTAAGAAAGTTTCTATACAAGTTTCTGAACGAACTCCTTAAGAAAAGTTCACCAAAAGTTCCCTATGAAAGAATCCTTTGAAGCATCTGGTCATCACAAATGTTTAGACTACTTGTGGAGCCAGAACGGACTCCGTATGAGTCAGATATCCATGTTTCAGTTAACACTACGCAAAACTGATTCCGAACGACAGTTACAGACTGGTTCTTGTGTAGTTGCATTCGATTTTTTTCCATTCTACTTCACTAAACATCTCCGTATGATATCCAATTACTTGTAGGGAAATGCAAGAGACCTCAATTATGATGATGCACTAGGTCCATAGCTGGGACTTTGTGCATGTTCTCAAAATGTGTTTGTCGAGTGCTCATTAAGAAAGTTTCTATACAAGTTTGTCAACGAACTCCTTAAGAAAAGTTCTCCAAAAGTTCCCTATGAAAGAATCCGTTGAAGCATCTGGTCGTCACAAACGTTTTGACTACTTGTGGATCCAAAACGGACTCCGTATGAGTCAGATATCCATGTTTCAGCTAACACTATGTAAAACTGATTCCGAACGACAGTTACAGACTAGTTCTTGTGTAGTTGCATTCGA
>NW_025295169.1:0-1002 GCF_018294505.1 Triticum aestivum | reverse complement strand
GGTTTTGTTTAGATTAAAAGTTCGCCATAGCTGCAACTTCGCGTACTTCGTTTGTGTTCAGCGACCAGACAAAGGCGTCACAGAACCCCACCTTGATCAATAAAGCTTTCATCTTATATTCGCAATATCCAGATTGCAATCTCAGTTTCTTGCCTGTTCTTCGTTTGCTCGCAGGAAACAGACCCTCGTGGTCAGGTTGATCGTGCTCCGGCGTGGTCGATAACCTCTCGGAGTTGGTTTAGCGATTGCTAAGGCGCGACGTCCTCGCACGTTCGTAGTCGGATCGTCAAAGTCGACTTCCATCAAAGCGATATTCATCATCTCATCGAAAGACGGGACACCTTTGCCTCTATCAAGTGGTATCAGATTTCCAGGTTGTTCGGTGAGATTTTACAGTTTTTCGTAGTTTAGATCGAGTCTGTTCTTCATACCTACAGTCCACGAAAAAGCCACAAAAAAAATTTAGGGTTAGTTCATCATATCCGAACCAATTTGAGCCTTTGCATAATCTTTTTAGGGTTTTTGCTTTGTTGAATTTGCGGTTGCATCGTCGTGTCAAGTTGCTGGTCTTAGAGTCTAGTCTTTTAGAGTTTCGAGTTCTGGTCATAAGTTGTCACGCCGCCGCCGCACCATCATCATCGCCTTGCCATCTACCACCATTGCTTATCCGCCACCGCTTTGAATCCGTATCCATATACCACCACCGCTGCCATATACTACCGCCATATATCCACCACCAATCCGAGTTCTTTTCATAGTCGGTTTGTTTTAGAGACCCCCGGGCAGTTTTTAGGCCAAAATTTCGGCAACCCTAAATATTTTTTCCCTATCCTATTTTTAGGCCCCGGGTAGTGTTTTGAGACACTCGCCATCATAGTGATTTTTTGTCGCACTTTTTCGTCGTCGCTGCCCTGATTTCCGAAAAAAAAAATAGTCAAAAAATTTTGTGCCCATCCTGTCAGTTTGACCTGGGAAGAGTTTTGAGACACTCGCCATTATAGT
>NW_025295168.1:0-1002 GCF_018294505.1 Triticum aestivum | reverse complement strand
TTTATGATAGTAAAGGCACTTTATGTGGGGCGTTACCAGTAACGCCCCAGACTTAACTCACCTTAAACCCTCTCCTGCGTGGGCTGGCTAGGGTCCTGGCGCACTCTATATAAGCCACCCTCCTCCACAGGCAGAGGGGTTCGGCACCTTGTAATTCATACATTCATAATCCACTCGACCGCCTCCGGGCTCCGAGACGTAGGGCTGTTACTTCTTCCGAGAAGGGCCTGAACTCGTACATCCTTTGTGCTTACAACCTCTCCATAGCTAGGACCTTGCCTCTCCATACCTACCCCCCACTCTACTGTCAGGCTTAGAACCACGACAGTTGGCGCCCACCGTGGGGCGGGTGTTTTAGCGATTTTGTGGAGAAGTTGCGATTCTTCCGAGTACTCTCATCATGGTGTCTGCTGGAGTTTTGGTCAAGGGTCAAGAGATCCGTCTCGGCACTCTCACCTTCATCGCCGATGACTCCGCATGGCTCCAGGAGGCTCCACTCGACGTAGACGCGCTCCCCGTCCGCGGTGCGACGCATTTTCGTGCATGTGTCCGCGGCGTTCTGCTGCGGCAACCGTCGACCCAGTATCGGTCGGCTCCTCCATCGTCCACCCTCCCGGTCTCCCGCCAGCGCAAGCGCTCAGGCCGGTCGAGGCTTCAGCGATGGGTGAGTCACGCGGTGGCTCGCCAATCGGCCACTACACAAGTTGCGGCAATCGAGCCCAACGAATCTCTCTACGGCTTGTTCGATCAGTCGACTGGCTCCGGAGAGACTGCATCCGAGTGCGGAAGCAGTGATCCAGCGGCGGAAATCTTGATGGTCGACGGGCCCCACAGCCCTCCTGGCTTCGCCCGTGGTGGTGGAGCAGGTGACGGCGGTGACCCTGCACGAGACTACGAAGAGTACCAGCCCGAGCCACTCGACTCTCTGCAAAGAGAAGAGCTTCGCCGCAGGAACGAGGATCCCCTGCGTATTCCCATCGCAGGAGAAACCCCCGAGGCTCG
>NW_025295167.1:0-1002 GCF_018294505.1 Triticum aestivum | reverse complement strand
CCTAGGTATTTCTAGTAGAGACAAATCCTCCCGGATCTTCCTAACCACGTTCCGTGGATTGAGTTGTTCTTGATCATGAACCACACGATTTCTGGAATGCCAATTGGCCCACATAACCGTAACCATTTTCGCTCATTCTTCATCCGAAAACCTGCTATCACATACAATATCTCGCGACCAAGTGTCCGGATGTAGTCGAGGAAGGCGGAAGTCGAACAACGCTTCAGCTTCCCTCCAGTAGTTTCTTGCATGGCTGCAGTGTATAAGCGCATGCATCAAGTCTTCTTTCTTTGCAAGACAAACGTTACAGAGGTCTATTTCCTTTAAGTGTCTGTACTTCATAGTTTCTTCAACTGGTAGAATTTGCCGCAGCACACGCCACCAGAACACCCGTACTTTGGGTATCACCTTGAGCTTCCACAAAGAATTCCATAGCTGTCGTTCGGTCTGTGAAGTGCCGATATCCGCCCCTTCCTCTCGAGCTAAACGCTCTTTGCGAGTCACAAGAGCACGGTACGCTGTTTTGACAGAGTAAATCCCCGTTGAGTCAAGAGCCCATGCCTGGAAATCCTCTCCACCCCCATTGCGCAATGGTATGTTCAGAATGGCCTCCACGTCAGGAGCCAGAAAGTTCCCACGCACCAAATCTTGGCGCCATGTCCAAGTCTCCATATTGATCAATTCATCTACAGTTTGGAGTGTTGTACTTGCTGGTTTGACCATAGGAATCATTGTAGAAGAGCCTGGTATCCACCTGTCTTCCCAGATTGAAATAGTAGAACCATTACCAACCCTTTTGATTAATCCCAATTTCAGTGCTTCTCTCCCGGCCACAATAGCCCTCCAGATAGGAGAAGCGGTCTTTAGGATAGTAGTTGTCATGAAATCTGAATCCGGAAAATATCTGCTCTTCATAACGCGAGAGCAGAGAGACTCAGGATGAACCATAAATCTCCAGGCATGCTTCCCTAGTAAGGCAATATTAAAAGCTTCAAATTCTCG
>NW_025295166.1:0-1002 GCF_018294505.1 Triticum aestivum | reverse complement strand
GCTGTGCCCGTCCCACTTGATTTGGAAGGCGGCGTTGGAGATGTGGTTGTTGTTGTTGTAGAGGTGCGACATGTGCAGCCGGTGGTGGTTGGGGAAGACGCTTGAGTAATTCAGTAAACTTGTCATCCAGCTTTGTCTCAAACGACTTCTCCACGGCATCTATCTTCTCCATAGCCTCTTCAAATCTGTTTAGCACATCTCCCACCTGGCCACTCATCATTTGCTGAAATTTATCATGCAACTCCTTGTTCGTCATGTTCTCCCAATCAGTCTCATCGGCTTGTGAACCTGCCATGGTTAGCAGCAATAGAAACACAAAAGAATATGATCCTGCAGACTACTAGAAGTGGTGGGATGGTGGTGTGTCACAAAACCTTCAAGCGAATCTCAAATTCTTACCAGTTCTTACCCAGCAGCAGGTGGTGATCGGCCACCGTTGTAGTCAAAAACTCTCAAAGCTTGGATATAGCGATTACCAGGGAGAGTCAAACGCACGATGTAGACTTATGTGGAGCTGGGAAGGCGTATAATATGGTAGCAAAATGGTCAGCAATAATCAATTCAGAGATGCAAAGTTGAATAAACGCTCAACGACGGTACTGTGCTGGTCCTAGGCTAGACCGTGCTAGAGACGCGAGCCTAGAACACTAACAAAATCACGGCGCTGCACGTAAACAAGGGAAAAGCACACTCAGGGATTTTTTTTCGCTCTTTTTTTTTTGCGCTTTTTTTTTTGCGCTCCTCCTTTTTTTTTTGCGAAAAAATCACTATAATGGCGAGTGTCTCAAAACTCTTCCCAGGTCAAACTGACAGGATGGGCACAAAATTTTTTGACTATTTTTTTTTCGGAAATCAGGGCAGCGACGACGAAAAAGTGCGACAAAAAATCACTATGATGGCGAGTGTCTCAAAACACTACCCGGGGCCTAAAAATAGGATAGGGAAAAAATATTTTGGGTTGCCGAAATTTTGGCCTAAAAACTGCCCGGGGGTCTCCAGACT
>NW_025295165.1:0-1002 GCF_018294505.1 Triticum aestivum | reverse complement strand
AGATTTGAAAAGAAAAATAGAGGAGGGTAACTCTGTCTTTTCGAGATGTTTTTTTTTGGGGGGGGGGGGAGGGGGGCAAAATGGTCAAATTCCAGGCAAGTTTGTGGCAAAAATCAGTTACATTATAAAAGAAGCGCAAATTGTGAAATTCAAAGATTAACTTCCTGAAAATCAAATGGAGAGAAAAACAAACAGCCCTGCCCGACGAACAAAAGGTAGGTGTTTGGTACCCTACACGCTTTTTGTGTTTTTGGGAAGCCTGACTAAGTTGGGTCTGCAACTTGTTTGTTCTCCACGCATGCTTGTTTAGTAACAAGCATTTACTTCCCAGATGCAACGTGCTGATGTTTGGTTACGTGCCCACAGATGATAAATCTCACCTCTTATCCAAGTGGTGAACTTAGCTCGCGTGGGCATTCGAGGTAGAAGAAGGTGTGGCAGCCTTCGGATGCTCATCCAACAATCACAAAATCGGTTGGGCGCGAATCGTTTTTCAGGCGATTCGCGCGCAAGTGTGACACGTTTGTACACTCAATAGGAAAATGTATATCAACTCATCTACAACCATAGCAACGGAAAATGTGCGACACAAAAGTCATACAAAACATCGAGATGAAGCTAGCAATCAAAGGAATTTAACAGTCGACTAGGTGCGACCATTACGCCAAAATCCATCGTTTCTTAACATGCATACATGAACACATTTGCGCCAGCTAACGAGACTGGCACTCCCGCACACGCTCTCATGGCCCGCCGAACACGAAGTTTCCCGCTCGCTCGTTTTTTGTGGTTGGACATGTTGACTATTGCCAGTTCACTTTCAAAAAAAATATCATTAGAAAATAATAAAATTTCAAAAACACAAATTTGAAAAACTTCAAGAATTTAAACTAACTTCATAAATTTCAAACACTTTTTAAAATTTATAAAATCACATTTCAAAAAAATTACAGAATTGAAAAGAATTCATAGATTTGAAATTTGATCACCATTTATAGGAAA
>NW_025295164.1:0-1002 GCF_018294505.1 Triticum aestivum | reverse complement strand
ATAGCACACATGTTTGAGGTAGTAGCCATGTCTCACATATGGAAAGTGATGGTTCGAACATGAGCGAGTTCACCTTGTGTCCAATGGTGTATAGATGAGGTCTCGTCTTATGTTCTCTTAGGGCTTGGAGAGTAGTCGGAGTGTACATGGGGATGAACGTGGGATGCTCCGCATAATCTCCCCCCCCCCTTGGGAAAGATCCGACCTTGGATCGTGATCCTCATCACCATGGAAACGGTAGTCGTGGACGGACTTGTAGTTGGACGGAGTTCAAGAAATTGCGCAATCCAAGTACTCCAAGGTGTCGCCGGAGTGGTATACATGCAAGAAGAGCAAACACAAACGACACTCGGAAATACAATGGTTAACGCACACAAGGTGTCCATCAAATAAACATGAGTTCGTCCAAAGGAATTGTTCATGAAAATGCATGAGATGCTTATCCAAATGTTGTAAAATGACATGTAAAACATGCATGGAAGCAAAATCATTCATTATACACACAAATGTATGGTGGATGTGATCAATGGAACCACGGTGCAAAATGATGTCATAGTGAGATGGTTTATCAATAGAATGAATATGGTAATGGATGCTCAATGTGATGTGATCATGCAATTGATGGTAGGCAATAAGATCATGATGTATGAATATGCCATCAAGGTATATCACAACAAATTTTCTAATGAAATGCACAAGCTCATATATCATGGATGACATGGGAATACAAGATGCAACAAGGAAATCATGATGTGAGTCAATCCATGCATAAGATGCAAATTTGTCATGTGGATGATATGTCCATCGAGCATGACATGTGTGAACACAATCAATAAATATGGAGGTGTTGGTATACCAATGCTCGATGTCGTGGCATGAGTGGAGGTTCGAAGGTGCATCCAATAAATCCGAGCGCTCCTCTACTTGAAGGTCCATGGGTTCCATCTCCAATGTCGGTCCTCATCCAATAGATGTAACATGTAGACAGGAAGTAGGAAACAA
>NW_025295163.1:0-1002 GCF_018294505.1 Triticum aestivum | reverse complement strand
AGTATGCCATTCTACCGACCCCCTCCAAATGATCGTTTGTGATTACCTTATGCTGGTATGAAGAGTTTCAATGATCTCTGAATCAAAAGTAATTCTTTTTGCCACTTAAGGTAATACTCTACGATCACCTTCCTCCAGGATATTTCGTCGTGGTATCATGGCAACTCAACTCTTCGCTACGTTGGCAATCGTTTACCACCTTCTTAAGTGTGGAATTATTGTCCACCTAGTGAACCTTCGTCATCTGTTCCACTCCATTTCTTCAAATCTGTGCTTCGTCTCCCAGCTCAAGAGATGTTGCTATGTCTCATTCCGTGAGTTGTTCGATCTTCGAGAAGATCGACCCTTCTAGAGTCTCTTTCCCTCCAGGTCATGTTGGCAGGATTTCTCAGAGCAAGACGACAAGACAAAGATGGTGATCGAATCAACGTTTCTATGAAGTGCAACCTGGATCGTGAAGATTGTGCTAGTTTGCATTCCCCTTTCACCTTACCCTACGCTTGAATCTCGAGACGAGATTCTTGTTTAGTGGGGGTGAGTTGTCACATCCCTAGCTTTACCCTGGCCATGGACTAGCTTGGTTGCTGCATCATGTTTAAATTTAAATGAAATTTGAACTGAGGAATTCAGAAGCCTCAAAACCCTAATTAAAAGAAGGGCAAGCACCCTTTAAATTGCATTCTGTGAATCCAAAATGCCCTAAAAATAGTTTTGTGAATTTTGGCAAGAGTTATATATCAAACCAAAATTCTGGAATATTTTTAAGGAATTATTTGGTCTCTGAATTTAAATCAATAATCTATTTGAATTTGGGGATATATTCATAATATATAATGAATATATTTTCAAATGCTTTGAAATGTTTTATGTACTTTTGGAATAGTCCAGAGAGGTAACATAAAATATTTCAGAATGTTTTGGCACTGTATGAAATTATTTTGGAATTAAAAACAGTGGCAAAAGATATTAAATAAAACAAACAGAACAGGAAAAAAATAAAAA
>NW_025295162.1:0-1002 GCF_018294505.1 Triticum aestivum | reverse complement strand
AATAATTCAAACAATGCCAAAGCTCCTCTGAATATTTTATATTGCTAGATGGACTTTTCCAAAAGCTTATAAAATATTTCAGGGGGTATTTGAAATTATATTCTATTTATATGAATATAATTCAAATTCAAATAGCTAATGATTTAAATCCAAAGTCCCAAAAATAATCCCTTAAAAATGTTCAATATTTTGGTTGGGACCAGAATCCTTACCAAAAATTATCAAACATTTAAAAAGAGCATTTTGAAGCAATGAATGAGATTTCTAGGGTTTTTGCCCCTCTTTTATTTAAGTTTTTGAGGCTTCCAAAATTCCCTCAGTTCAAATTTTCAGAATTTAAACATGATGCACACATGAGCTAGCCTAGAGCATTACCAGAAGCTAGGGATGTGACAACTCACCCCCACTAAACAAGAATCTCGTCTCGAGATTCAAGCATAGGGTAAGGTGAAGGGGAAACGCAACTAGTATAATCTTTACGATCCAGGTTGCACTTCATAGGAACATTGATTCGATCACCATCATCGTCTTGAAGTCTTGCTCTGAGAATTCCTGTCAACATGACATGGAGGGAAGAAGGAGACTCTAGAAGGGTCGATCTTCTCGAAGATCGAACAACTCACGGAATGAGACATAACAATATCTCTCGAGCTGAGAGACGAAGCACACCTCTAGAGGGATGGAGTGGAACAGATGACGAGGGTTCACTAGGTAGACAACAATTTCACGCTTAAGAGGGTGGCAAACGATTGTCAACGTAGCGAGGAGTTGAGTTGCCATGATACCACGACGAAACATCCTGGAGGAGGGTGATTCGTAGATTATTATCTTAAGTGGCAAAAAGAATTACTTTTGATATAGAGATCATTGAGACTCTCTATATCAGCCTAAGGCAAATCACAGCAATCGTTTGGAGGGGGTCGGTAGAATGGCATACTCGGACTTGGATGATGTGGATTACCTTGTTGAAGACAACGCAATGGATGAATTTACTTATCACCG
>NW_025295161.1:0-1002 GCF_018294505.1 Triticum aestivum | reverse complement strand
GCTACGCTCTTACCAAAGAAGAGAAGGTCATTTTTTTGAATGCCTGAGCAGTATGAAGGTCCCGTCTGGCTTCTCGTCGAATATAAAGGGAATAATAAACATGGCGGAGAAAAAGTTCCAAAACCTGAAGTCTCACGACTGCCACGTGATTATGACGCAATTGCTTCCGATTGCTTTGAGGGGGCTCCTACCGGAAAATGTTCGAGTAGCCATTGTGAAGCTATGTGCATTCCTCAATGCAATCTCTCAGAAGGTAATCAATCCAGAAGATCTACCACGGTTACAGAACGATGTGGTCCAATGCCTTGTCAGTTTCGAGTTGGTGTTCCCACCATCCTTCTTCGATATTATGACGCACCTCCTGCTCCACCTAGTCGAAGAGATTTCCATTCTCGGTCCTGTATTTCTACACAATATGTTCCCCTTTGAGAGGTTCATGGGAGTATTAAAGAAATATGTTCATAACCGTGCTAGGTCAGAAGGAAGCATCGTCAAGGGCTATGGAAATGAGGAGGTAATTGAGTTCTGTATTGACTATGTTCCTGACCTTAAGCCGATTGGTATTCCTCAATCGTGGCACGAGGGGAGACTAAGTGGAAAAGGCACGATAGGAAGGAAATCCACGATATGTATGGACGGTCATTCTATGACTGAAGCACACCACACAGTTCTGCAAAATTCCAGCTTGGTGGCTCCGTACTTCGAGCAACACAAGAATATTTTACGCTCGGACAACCCGGGGAAGCCTGAATCCTGGATTAGAAAGGCCCACATGGAGACTTTCGGCAGTTGGTTGCGAAAACATTTAATGAATGACAATGATGATGTTGGAGATCAGCTGTACATGTTGGCCAAGAAACCATCTTCGACTATAACGATTTTCCAAGGGTACGAGATAAATGGGAATACATTTTACACCATCGCCCAAGATAAAAAGAGCACCAACCAAAACAGTGGTGTCCGCTTTGATGCAGCAACCGAGAATGGGCGAAAGGTCACATA
>NW_025295160.1:0-1002 GCF_018294505.1 Triticum aestivum | reverse complement strand
ATTATCAACGTGAATTGCTTCAAAAATTGCAGCGTTTAAGACAAGGGAAAAATTCTGTAGAAGAATATTATCAGGAATTACAAACTGGCATGATTAGATGTGGTATTGTTGAGGAGAATGAAGCTATGCTTGCACGTTTTCTGGGTGGATTAAATAGAGAGATTCAGACCATTTTAGACTATAAGGAGTATACTAATATCACTCGTTTATTCCATCTTGCTTGTAAAGCTGAACGTGAAGTGCAGGATCGACAAGCATTGGGGCGAACTAACTTTTCTGCAGGCCGACCTTCATCATGGACACCACGTGCATCTTCTACTTCAACTGCACCAGCACCTCCATCCGGTGCCACCTCCAGCCGTGATACAAGAAAACAGGCACAACCACCATTATCTGCCAAGAGCGCACCTGCGGGGCCTGCACAGCGTTCTTCTTCTTCCATGGCATCAACAGGGCACACAAGTGATATTATTTGTCGTCGTTGGAAGGGAGGAGGTCATTATGCGAGGGAATGCAAATCTCCGCGTGTGATGATTGCTACCGCGAATGGTGGATATGAGTCCGCTAGTGACTATGATGAGGAGACATTGGCTCTTATTACACGTGAAGAACATGGTGGAGATGATTCTGATCATGAGACGCAATACATGGCTCCTGAAGACGCTGACAGGTATGAATGTTTAGTTGCTCAATGTGTTTTGAGTGTGCAGGTCACACAAGCTGAGCAAAATCAGAGGCACAATTTGTTCCATACCAAGGGAGTTGTGAAGGAACGTTCTGTGCGCGTCATAATAGACGGAGGGAGCTGCAACAACTTGGCTAGCATGGAGATGGTGGAGAAGCTTTCTCTCACCACAAGACCACATCCACATCCTTACTACATCCAATGGTTCAACAACAGCGGCAAGGTTAAGGTAACACGTACTGTTCGTGTGCATTTTAGTATCTCTACATATGCTGATTATGTTGATTGTGATGTGGTACCTATGCAAGCATGTTCCT
>NW_025295159.1:0-1002 GCF_018294505.1 Triticum aestivum | reverse complement strand
CCTTAGTCATGTGGGGGTGCCAGATCTGCAGTACGATGGCGTGTCCGGGGTGTTTCCCCGGTCTGATTCGTTCAATGGTAATGATTTCGCCTTTGGCGAGCCACCTTGGTGGTCCGCAAAGTTGCATATCAGCGATGGAGCCGCATCGAGCTCGGGTGAGGACGTGGTCCGTCATTTTTTCTTTAGATGGCTATTATGGTGGTTCCGGTGTTTACGTGACTTGTACTTTAATCTTTATGATATGAATGAGACACATATTACCATGCAAAAATAAAGTTTCTCACAATTTGCCTACCGATTGCGTCTACTTTTTGGCAGCTGGATGGGTTTCTCCTGTTGTGCTAATTTTTTGGCATGGGCCTTCGTGCCCACTCGGCTGCATGCATGGCCCGGCGTGTGCTGCCTTTCTGTTGTTGCAGTGCGATCGGCCGCCTGCGTGGTCATGTGCTCATGTGTCACGCTGCGCGCGCTCGATTGTTCTCGTGCTCATCTGTCACGTCTGTGCGCGCTCAATTCTTCTGTCAGTGCCGCCTTGGTGGCCTTCCAGAAGCGTCCTCACTCGATGCTTCACCTCTTTTGGATGCGGGCGCCGCCTTGCCGCCCTGCCGCGCTTCCCATCGCCCACATTACGCAAATCCTCATGGTGTAACAACCGTCACCTCCGTTCTTGCCGTCGGCCCTTTCTTCGCCGGAGCCTCAACCGCCAGGTTCCGACTCTCCTCCCAGCGCCGCTGTCGTATGCCCTCGGTGCCACCTGGTTGATGGCCTGCGGGGCTGCGCGAGGAGGCCACGCCGTGGAGGGGCTTGCTGCCGTGGCCAGGTCACTGCAAATCCCCGTGGCTGCCGCCGCAAACCCCTACGCCTGTCGATATACACCCATGCGCCATGGCTCTTCAGGCGCTTTGGCTAGGACGGTGGAGGCTCCCATGGAGGCATGAGCGATCGTGGGAGAAACAGAGGCGGTAGTGACGGTGGACCTGCTGGCTTCCGGTTCATCTTGCT
>NW_025295158.1:0-1002 GCF_018294505.1 Triticum aestivum | reverse complement strand
TTACTGATTTTTTTGAGCTATAAGACCCTGAAATTGAAAAGCATACAAATGAACTCGGAAAAGGTAGAAAGTTTGCATGGTGTCATCATTTCACCCACATAGCATGTCCAAGAAAGTAGAGAGGCTTAAGGCAAAAACTGGATGCACTTCGTGTACAAAACGGCCAATCTCATTCGAAGTATCAGGGTTTCATACGGAAACTCGTCTATTACAAAGGGATTTCATTTTCTTGAACTTATTTGAACTCCATAGTTTTTCTGTGTTCAAAATGCACCATTCAAAGGCACATCATCAATTTTCAACCCTTTCTGTCTTCATTTGTTATTTTTCATGCATTTGCTGATTTTTTTGAGCTATAAGACCCTGAAATTGAGAAGCACTACAAATGTACTCTGAAAAGGTTGAATGTTGGCATGGTGTCATCATTTCACCCACATAGCATGTGCAAGAAAGTAGAGAGGCTTACGGCAAAAACTCGATGCACTTCATGTACAAAACGGACAATCTCATTCGAAGTATCATGGATTCACACGGAAACTCGTCTGTTACAAAGGGATTTCATTTTCTTGATCTTATTTGAACTCCATAGTTTTTCTGTGTTCAAAATGCACCATTCAAAGCCACATCATCAATTTTCAACCCTTTCTGACTTCATTTGTTATTTTTCATGCATTTACTGATTTTTTTGAGCTATAAGACCCTGAAATTGAAAAGCCTACAAATGAACTCTGAAAAGGTAGAAAGTTTGCATGGTGTCATCATTTCACCCGCATAGCATGTGCAAGAAAGTAGAGAGGCTTAAGGCAAAAACTGGATGCACTTCGTGTACAAAACAGACAATCTCATTCGAAGTATCAGGGTTTCATACGGAAACTCGTCTGTTATAAAGAGATTTCATTTTCTTGAACTTATTTGAACTCCATAGTTTTTCTGTGTTCAAAATGAACCATTCAAAGGCACATCATCAATTTTCAACCCTTTCTGTCTTCATTTGTTATTTTT
>NW_025295157.1:0-1002 GCF_018294505.1 Triticum aestivum | reverse complement strand
AAACATATTCTTCAACATTTTCAGCAAGTTTTCAAATGCCGAGTCAGCTACACCTGCCTGTGCCTTCCATTTCAGCAAATCCAGTGTGCAGCCCAGCTTTTTCAGACCATCATCGCATCCAGGGTACAACGACTTTCTGTGATCCTCTAACATGCGATCCAAATTCTCCCTCTCCTTTTCAGTTTCGCAGCGTCTCCGTGCATCAGCAATGGTCCGACCAAGATCATCAACGGTCTCATCACGTGCCTCTTCTTCACCTTCACCTTCACCTTCCCCTTCACCTTCCCCTTCACCTGCCCCTTCACCTTCCCCTTCACCTTCAGCATCCTCCATGAAAGTATCACCGAAATGAGCAAGATAGCTTTCATCGATGAAATCATCCCCTTCTTCATCTTCTTCCATTATAACCCCTCTTTCTCCATGCTTGGTCCAACAATTATAGCTTGGCATGAAACCGTGCCGAAGCAAGTGCAGGTGAACTTCTTTTGAGGAAGAGTAACCCTTCTGATTCTTACAGTCAACACATGGACAGATAACAAAACCCTTCTGCTTGTTCGCATTAGCCACTACGAGGAAATCTTTCAAACCTGTAGTGAACTCGCGGGAGAGTCGGTTACCGTACATCCATTGCCGATTCATCTGCATTATTATAATATAAAATATATAATTAATCATCATGCATTTGTTAAAGTAACTAGCTATAAACAATAGAAATTAAATAATGAACAACACGCATGCATGCATATTTTATCAATGACACACTTGCATGAAAGGTTCAAGTTGCTAACCGCGATCGAGGAGGAACCTCAAGTGTGGCTCCAACACTTCATATCATGTTTGTTTCACGCTGTTGGGCATTTCATCAAACACCTTGTGTGCATAAGAGGAACCAAAAGTAAACCTACACCCCCTTGTGAAGAGAAGTGGCACCAAATGGCTAAGTGAGTGCGCTGAACTGGTATATATAGGGGAGGAGCTTTAGTCGCGGTTGGCCAGGCCAAC
>NW_025295156.1:0-1002 GCF_018294505.1 Triticum aestivum | reverse complement strand
AAAGAAACCAAATGAAAACCAAAAAGAAAAACAAAGAAAACAAAACAAAATACTTGGCAGTGCTCAATAATCTTATTTTTTAATTCCTCCTCCTCTATGTCCCCTTAATCTTATTTTTTAATTCCTTTATACTTAAAGAATTTTTACTACATGCAGGAGTGACATATGGCGGACGATAGAGCCGAGCCGCTTAGGGATCCGGAGGCTGAACGTTATTTAATGGGCATCATCAACAACGAGATTCCTTATGTGCCGGGCTCAGAATATGAGCAAGAAGAGGATGTAGTCTCTTCTTTTCTGAACCTTGACGGTGGAACAGAGATTGTCGATGATCAAGAAGGTGAAGGAACGGACATTGTCGACGGAGGTCAACCGTCAACAAACGACGATCTCGAATTGCAAGTAGCAACCACCTCCGACGAGGTATATATATACATTGAGCCTCTCGTGATACAAACTTACTGAAATGTGAATACATATGTATTAACGCGCGCGCCTCTCTTTCTTTTTTAGCCCTCCGGATCGAGTACGACAAAGCGTGGCAAATCCAAGGCGATGAAAACAGGAGAAACATATGCCATTGAGTTTGTCAGTGAAACCGGCAAGCCCCTACAGCACACCTCAAAGTTTATCAACCAATGCGGAGTCGTTGTTAGAGACAACGTCCCGATCACCGTCCAGGAATGGAAGGAGCCAAAGAAGGCACGTCTTGGTTTCAGTTTTGTCGACAAGAGAATGAAAAAGGATTGCTGGAGAAAGCTTATGGAACATTTCATTCTACCTCCGGAATACAACAAAGTCGATGAATTCGGTAACGAGGTTCCGGGTGGACGTCAGAGGAGGAGGCTAGTTAAAGAGTTCGCTCTTCAGAAGATGGGCGAAGCATTCCGGAACTTCAAGAAAAATTTAACCCGTGACTATGTCAACAAGGGCAAGACTCCGGATTTCAATGGACAACATGAGAAACTGAAAGATGATTGGCCAGAATTTGTGAGGCAAAAG
>NW_025295155.1:0-1002 GCF_018294505.1 Triticum aestivum | reverse complement strand
GAAATCGCTACGGGACCCCAAAACGCTGAGTAATAGTGCACGGAACGGACCTGAATCGGCCGAATATGTGAGTGTTGATGACCGACACGTAAACGCACCCCGGGGTTAGTCAATCATAGAAATGACTCCGAGACCCCAAAATAGAGTAATAGTCCAAGAAACAGGCCAGAATCGGCCCAAACTATGGTTGTTGATAACCGACACGTAAGCGCGCCTTGGAGTTCGACAACCATGCAAATTGCTTTGGGACCCCAAAACGGTGAGTTATAGTCCATGAAACGGGCCAGAATCGGCCAAAACTGCGAGTGTTGATGACCAACGCGTAAGCACACCTTGGGGTTCAACAACTATGGAAATCTCTTTGGGACCCCAAAACGGTTAGTAATAGTCCATGAAGCAGGTCAGAATTGAACAAAACTATGAGTGTTGACGACGGTCACATAAACGCACCCTAGAGTTCATCAACGGTGGAAATCGCCCTGGGTCCCCAAAACGCTGAGTAATAGTGCACGAAACAGACTAGAATCGGCGGAATATGTGAGTGTTGATGACCGACGCGTAAACGCACCCCGGGATTCGTTAATACTGGAAACAACTCGGTGACCCCAAAATAGAGTAATAGTCCAAGAAACGGGCCAGAATCGGCCCAAATTGTGATTGTTGATGACCGACACGTAAGCGCACCTTGGAGTTCGACAATGATGGAAATCGCTTTGGGACCCCAAAACAGTGAGTAATAGTCCATGAAACGGGCCAGAATCGGCCAAAACTGGGAGTGTTGATGACCAACTCGTAAGCACACCTTGGGGTTCAACAACTATGAAAATTGCTTCGGGGCCCCCAAAATGGTGAGTAATAGTCCACGAAACAGGTCAGATTTGGCCAAAACTGTGAGTGTTGACGACGGACACATAAACGCACCCCGGGGTTCATCAATCGTGGAAATCGCTCTGGGTCCCCAAAACGCTGAGTAATAGTGCACGGAACGTATTGGAATCAGCC
>NW_025295154.1:0-1002 GCF_018294505.1 Triticum aestivum | reverse complement strand
GTCACTGTGATGTCAGGCTGACGCAGTAATTGAATTTCTGGATTTAAATTAAATCAGGAAATTCCAGAATATTATTTAAACTTCAAAAATTCATAACTTTTATTCTGTAACTCCAAATTGGACAAATTATATATGAAAAATGATCAGAAAAATCCAATCTATCCATCTGTACTATTTTCATGCATGATCAAACAAGTTAAATTGATGTTTTAATCAGAACAAGAAAAGGCACTTTAAAAGGCCATATTTGAATTTGGAATTTGAATCTTTGATTCAAATTTGTTCAAACACTTCTGGCCTTAGTTGCATTAGCCCAACACACTCATATTGCCATGTTTCATGCATGCATCATATTGTTGCACATTGTTTGGTGATGCTTGTGTATCGATGTCCTTTGCGACAGGATCTGTTCCCGAGGAGTACCGTGATTACCCTAACGAAGAACCGTATCCGTGCATCGAACCATCAGGAAAGCAACCAACCATTTGATCATATCGATACAATCCCATGTTCTCGCTCTTGCTCTCTTTTACTGCATTAAGACAACGTGATTCAAACTGCTGTGTGCTACGGTAGTTGAACCCATTTCCTCTGCATGACCTGTCATTGCCACAGTAACTAGATGAAACCCACTAGCATGTGTAGGAGTTGATTGAGCCATATGTATGTGTTGTTCCTACCTTGCTATGCCTGCTATGCTTAGAGTCGTGTCAGGTCTGGTTCATCTGGGTGATGGGCTAGAGTGAAATGTTAATGTCGGTAATGAGAGTGGTGTGGTGAACACGATTTGGTAAAGGTATCGATGAGAGGCCATGTAGGAGTACATGGTGGGTTGTTTCATTGAAGCCGACCTTAAGCACTGAGATCTGTATGTGTGATTTAAGAATCAGCTACTACCATGCATTGGGCCCTGAAATATGACCCCGCTCGACTTCTTATTCACCCTAGCTCTCTGTCCAGGAGTTGCAAGTAGTTTCTGGTGTTTGTAGCCTACTGGAGGCC
>NW_025295153.1:0-1002 GCF_018294505.1 Triticum aestivum | reverse complement strand
CAGAGTAAGATCCGCGCCAGAGTGGTACGGAAATCCTGTTCTGGAAGTCATGCTACTAGATCATGATGAACCTACGAACTATGAAGAAGCGATGGTGAGCCCAGATTCCGAAAAATGGCTTGAAGCCATGAAATCTGAGATGGGATCCATGTATGAGAACAAAGTATGGACTTTGGTTGACTTGCCCGATGATCGGCAAGCAATTGAGAATAAATGGATCTTTAAGAAGAAGACTGACGCTGATGGTAATGTTACTGTCTACAAAGCTCGACTTGTCGCAAAAGGTTTTCGACAAGTTCAAGGGATTGACTACGATGAGACCTTCTCACCAGTAGCGATGCTTAAGTCCGTCCGAATCATGTTAGCGATTGCCGCATTTTATGATTATGAAATTTGGCAGATGGATGTCAAAACTGCATTCCTGAATGGATTTCTGGAAGAAGAGTTGTATATGATGCAACCAGAAGGTTTTGTCGATCCAAAGGGAGCTAACAAAGTATGCAAGCTCCAGCGATCCATTTATGGACTGGTGCAAGCCTCTCGGAGTTGGAATAAACGTTTTGATAGTGTGATCAAAGCATTTGGTTTTATACAGACTTTCGGAGAAGCCTGTATTTACAAGAAAGTGAGTGGGAGCTCAGTAGCATTTCTGATATTATATGTGGATGACATATTACTGATTGGAAATGATATAGAATTTCTGGATAGCATAAAGGGATACTTGAATAAAAGTTTTTCAATGAAAGACCTCGGTGAAGCTGCTTACATATTAGGCATTAAGATCTATAGAGATAGATCAAGACGCTTAATTGGACTTTCACAAAGCACATACCTTGACAAAATTTTGAAGAAATTCAAAATGGATCAAGCGAAGAAAGGGTTCTTGCCTGTGTTACAAGGTGTGAAATTGAGTAAGACTCAATGCCCGACCACTGCAGAAGATAGAGAGAATATGAAAGATGTTCCCTATGCATCTGCCATAGGCTCTATCATGTATGCAAT
>NW_025295152.1:0-1002 GCF_018294505.1 Triticum aestivum | reverse complement strand
TTTCAGGTTGCTCGGTGAGAATTTCCAGTTTCCCCTAGATTAGATTTATTTTCTTACCTATTGTCCAAGAAAAAGCCACAAAAAAGTTAGATCTATTCATCCTTTTGTCCAAGCCAGTCTGAGCCTTTGCAATTTTCTATTCATTGTTTGCATTATTGAATTATCGGTTGCATCGTCGTGTCGAGTTGCTGGTCTTAGGGTCTAGTTCGTTTAGAGTTTCGAGTTCTGTTCACATTAGTCACGTCGCCGCTGCATCGTTATCCCTTCTGCTGTCCACCACACCATCCATCAAATTCCACCATGTGCTACCCATAGTTCATTGTCACAATCATAGTTGAGGTCGTTCACATCTTCGCTTGATCCAATCTGCATCTTATCTAGTTTGTCTTGGAAAGAGGGAGAGAAAAAAAAGACAGAGAAAAAAAAAGAGAGAAAAAAAAAGAAAAAGAAGTCAGAAAAAAAAGAGAAAGAAAAAAAAGTGTGAGTAAAAAAAGAGGGAAGAAAAAAAAACAAAATTCGGATCTATCTAGACTCAATCTCGTAGTTGAATTCGGATTGGAATCTGTTTTGTGCACTGTTTAGTAAAACAGGCATACCTTCCTTATACGAAGTCCGTTTTGACTCCGCGAGTACTCAAATGAAAGCTAGCGACGAGCCGCATCTAAATAGTTGCAGAGACTAGTTCAATATTTGACACCTCAAAATCGTCTTCTAAATAGGTCTTTTTGCCCTCCGAAGTTCGCGGACACAGCTTATTCCAGTTTTTCAAGCCAGTTTCAGAATTCTTTCACTCCTCATATCAACTCGGAATTGAGTGATTCTTTTTGCATTGGAAAGCTTGAGTTAGTAGCATTCTTTGAAAAAAATTATCAGAAAATTGGCACAAACTTTTCAAGAGGAAAGTTGGAGAGAGTTGTTGTATATCCTGCTTGGCAGTTGTTTTTCATCATTATCTTTACTGCCGTTGTGATCTTCACTTATATCTTGCTGTCCAGAGCTACT
>NW_025295151.1:0-1002 GCF_018294505.1 Triticum aestivum | reverse complement strand
CAGAATCGGCAAAAACTGTGAGTGATGATGACCGACATGTAAGCGCACCTTGGGGTTCAACAACAATGGAAATCGCTTTGGGGCCCCAAAACGGTTAGTAATAGTCCACGAAACGGGTCAGAATCGGCCAAAACCACGAGTGTTGATGACCGAAATGAAAACGCACCCAGAATTCGTTAATCGTGGAAATCACTCCGGGGCCCCAAAACAGTGAGTAATAGTCCACGAAACGGGCCAGAATCGGCCAAATCTGTGAGTGTTGATGACCGGCACGTAATTGCACCTTGGGGTTCAACAACTATGGAAATTCATTTGGGGCCCAAAAACGGTGAGTAATAGTACACGAAATGGGTCAGAATCGGCCAAAACCGCTAGTGTTGATGACTAAAACGTAAACGCACCCCAGGGTTCGTCAATCGTGGAAATCACTCCGGGACCCCAAAACAGTGAGTAATAGTCCACGAAACGGGGCAGAATCGACCAAAACTGTGAGTGATGATGACCGACATGTAAGCGCACCTTGGGGTTCAACAACAATGGAAATCGCTTTGGGGCCCCAAAACGGTTAGTAATAGTCCACGAAACGGGTCAGAATCGGCCAAAACCACGAGTGTTGATGGCCGAAACATAAACGCACCCCAGGGTTCGTTAATCGTGGAAACCTCTCCGGGACCGCAAAATAGTGAGTAATAGTCCACGAAATGGTCCAGAATCGGCCAAATCTGTGAGTGTTGATGACCGACACGTAAGCGCGCCTTGGGGTTCAACAACTATGGAAATTCATTTGGGGCCCAAAAACGGTGAGTAATAGTCCACGAAATGGGTCAGAATCGGCCAAAACCGCTAGTGTTGATGACTAAAACGTAAACGCACCCCAGGGTTCGTTAATCGTGGAAATCACTCCGGGACCCCAAAACAGTGAGTAATAGTCCACGAAACGGGGCAGAATCAACCAAAACTGTGAGTGATGATGACCGACATGTAAGCGCACCTTGGGATTCA
>NW_025295150.1:0-1002 GCF_018294505.1 Triticum aestivum | reverse complement strand
GGATGCATGATATTATGAAGGCATGGCATTAACAGAATTATGAAGGCATCTTTGCGAGCTCGATTCACTCATCACAAGGCATTGCAAGACAAGATAAGCATAGAATCAGCAAGAAAACATGTTCATGAAACTAACCATGGCAAGAACAAGCTCATAGCATGCAACGATCAACTACAACAACCTTGGCAAACTTGATTAACATGTAACCAATCTGCCAGGAACATTTTATAGCAAAAGTAGAGCAAGATTGAGACATGCTAGGGCACTCCATAATTGCAAACAGGGGCATGGATGGATAGCGCACATCTATATGTCCAAAACATCCTTACTGAACATACTCAAAAGAAGCATGGATCTCACTGTAGCAACATGGATACATGGCATAAAAATATCAGCAGAGCAATGACTTGGTGAAATTTCCGAGTCCCTGAAATCAGCAATATCACGAGAGCTACTTTGCATGCTTGTGCTAGTCACCACATTGATCACAAAAATACATGGCATACACCCCTGTAAATATGGCATGGCATAGCCCAAATCACATGTAGAGCTCATGCCCATATGCAGCACCCAATAAATGTAGCAAAAATGACAAATGCTCATAACCTGATAAGAATCAGCACCTAACATTTTATAGCACTCTTGCATCAACAATTTGGGCATCAAGATGGACTCAAACGAGCATAGAACAATGGAACAAAATGAATAGCACATCACGATGAACATTTTTACATATTATGCACGCAAAACGGAGCAGTATGATAAGAGATATGACATGATGAATAGGAGCACATGATGTGAGAATTTCGGGACTTAGAAGAAAAACGGGGTCAACCTCAGATCTAGGGTTCTTCGTGCACACGAGCCGAGGCGGGGCCGGGCTCGCCGGAGCCGATGCGGTGGCGGCCGGATCTTGAGGAGGAGGTCGCCGGCGAGGACGGGGTCGCCGGATCCGGGCGGCGCCGGCCCGGATCTGGCCGGAGCTTGAACCGGCGGCGACGG
>NW_025295149.1:0-1002 GCF_018294505.1 Triticum aestivum | reverse complement strand
AATCAACATCTTCGAGAAGAACAATGGGATCGAGAAGATTGTGTTAGCTTTTGTGTCCCCTTTTCCTCTTACCCTACGCTTGAATCTCGGGACGAGATTCTTGTTTAGTGGGGGCGAGTTGTCACATCCCTAGCTTCTCGTATTGCACTAGGCTAGCTTCAGGTGTGCATCATGTTTGAATTTTGCAGAAAATTGAAATGGGGATTGCATAAACCCTAGCATCAAAGGAATTCACTAGGCTCAACTAAAATATTCTCAGTGTTTCCAAATGGCTTTCAAAAATGTTCATCATTTCTGGAAAATGTTGGAAACAATAACCAGAGGTGCTGCACATTTTTCCATGACATATTTGGACTCTGAATTAAATCATATAGTATTTGCATTCGGGCATTTAAATGCTATTAAATATTTTAAATGCTCAAATAATCATAAACTAAAATATTTACTGTTGGATGTATTCTAAACAGGAGCCCTGATTAGTTTCATGATTTTTGGAAATGCCCTGGCATTTTTAATAAAGCCCAGAACAAAATAACAAAATAGAAAAACAGAAACAGAAATAAAAGAGAGAGAGAGAGAGAGAGAGAGCAAACTCACCTGGCGCTTACCTGGCCTGGCCCAGCACGGCCCAAACCAGCTGGCCGACGCCAGTCGTCGTCTCCACCGCGCCAGAAGGACGCCGAGCGCGTGCTCGCCGTGCGCACACACGCGCCTGTGCCACCTCCTGCCTGCTAGCTTGCGTGGCGCCGCGGACAGACCCGCCAGAGCCGTCTGGATCGCTCTGACCGCCCCACCATTCTCCCCCTCGCCTTCCTTTCGCCCTCTCCACCATGGCCGAGACAGCCGCGAGCTCGCTGTCGCCGTAGCCATGGCCTCAGGCCCTCCCTCGCCTCGCCGACGTGTCCATGGCCTCCGCCTCGACGCCCTCATCCTCCCCGTCGACCCACTCGACGCCAGATGCCTCAAAACGCCGTTCCCGACCTCTTCTTCATCGTCGGCCGC
>NW_025295148.1:0-1002 GCF_018294505.1 Triticum aestivum | reverse complement strand
GACATGCACTAGTTGCATAAGGTGGCTAGCGGGTGTCTGTCTCTCCTACTTTAGTCGGAACGGATTCGATGAAAAGGGTCCTTATGAAGGGTAAATAGAAATTGGCAAATCACGTTGTGGTCATACGTAGGTAAGAAAACGTTCTTGCTAGAAACCTACAAACCACGTAAAAACTTGCAACAACAATTAGAGGACGTCTAACTTGTTTTTGCAGCAAGTGCTATGTGATGTGATATGGCCAGAAGATGTGATGAATGATATATGTGATGTATGAGATTGATCATATTCTTGTAATAGGAATCACGACTTGCATGTCGATGAGTATGACAACCGGCAGGAGCCATAGGAGTTGTCTTTATTATTTTGCATGACCTGCGTGTCATTGAATAACGCCATGTAATTTGCTTTACTTTGTTGCTAAACGCATTAGCCATACAAGTAGAAGTAATCGTTGGCGTGACAACTTCATGAAGACACAATGATGGAGATCATGATGATGGAGATCATGGTGTCATGCCGGTGACGAAGATAATCATGGTGCCCCGAAGATCGAGATCAAAGGAGCATGATGATATTGGCCATATCATGTCACTATTTGATTGCATGTGATGTTTATCATATTTTGCATCTTATTTGCTTAGAACGACGGTAGTAAGTAAGATGATCCCTTATAATAATTTCAAGAAAGTGTTCACCCTAACTGTGCACCGTTGCGAAGGTTCGTTGTTTCGAAGCACCACGTGATGATCGGGTGTGATAGATTCTAACGTTCGAATACAACGGGTGTTGACGAGCCTAGCATGTACAGACATGGCCTCGGAACACACGCAATACACTTAGGTTGACTTGACGAGCCTAGCATGTACAGACATGGCCTCGGAACACGGAGGACCGAAAGGTCGAGCATGAGTCGTATAGAAGATACGATCAACATGGAGATGTTCACCGATCTTGACTAGTCCGTCTCACGTGATGATCGGACACGGCCTAGTTGACTCGGAT
>NW_025295147.1:0-1002 GCF_018294505.1 Triticum aestivum | reverse complement strand
ATCGTCGGTATCCCAATACCTTGTTCAATCTCGTTACCGGCAAGTCTCTTTACTCGTACCGCAATGCATGATCCCGTGACTAACGCCTTAGTCACACTGAGCTCATTATGATGATGCATTACCGAGTGGGCCCAGAGATACCTCTCCGTCACACGGAGTGACAAATCCCAGTCTCGATCCGTGCCAACCCAACAGACACTTTCGGAGATACCCGTAGTGCACCTTTATAGTCACCCAGTTACGTTGTGACGTTTGGCACACCCAAAGCACTCCTACGGTATCCGGGAGTTGCACGATCTCATGGTCTAAGGAAAAGATACTTGACATTGGAAAAGCTCCAGCAAACGAAACTACACGATCTTTTATGCTATGCTTAGGATTGGGTCTTGTCCATCACATCATTCTCCTAATGATGTGATCCCGTTATCAATGACATCCAATGTCCATAGTCAGGAAACCATGACTATCTGTTGATCAACGAGCTAGTCAGCTAGAGGCTTACTAGGGACACGTTGTGGTCTATGTATTCACACATGTATTACGATTTCCGAACAATACAATTATAGCATGAACAATAGACAATTACCATGAACAAAGAAATATAATAATAACCATTTATTATTGCCTCTAGGGCATATTTCCAACAGTCTCCCACTTGCACTAGAGTCAATAATCTAGTTACATTGTGATGAATCGAACACCCATTGCATCCTGGTGTTGATCATGTTTTGCCCTAGGGAGAGGTTTAGTCAACGGATCTGCTACATTCAGGTCCGTATGTACTTTACAAATATCTATGTCTCCATTTTGAACACTTTCACGAATGGAGTTGAAGCGACGCTTGATATGCCTGGTCTTCCTGTGAAATCTGGGCTCCTTCGCAAGGGCAATAGCTCCAGTGTTGTCACAGAAGAGAGTCATCGGGCCCGACGCATTGGGAATCACCCCTAGGTCGGTAATGAACTCCTTCATCCAGACTGCTTCCTGTGCTGCCTCCGAGGC
>NW_025295146.1:0-1002 GCF_018294505.1 Triticum aestivum | reverse complement strand
ACGATTCTACATTCTCACTACCATTACAACCGTTCCCTAACAATGGATAATGTCCTATACTACTTACTCTCCCGCTCAATCACGGAGAGGAGTTTTCCACGGTTTCCACCCCTCCCTCCATACCGCAGCAACACGAGTTTTTTCCACCCCTTTCAGAACGCGCTCTTCGCGCCACAAAGCCGCCCCAAGACGCGCGAGCAATGAGCATCGAGCTTAAACATATCGCAAACGTCAAACATAATATAACGGGATTAATATATATCGCGCACGTGCGACATGTTTGTCACAAGGCGCAAAAAATAATTATAAAAGGAATGCAACACGAGGACTTCCTAGGAGGTCACCCATCCTAGTACTACTCTCGCCCAAGCACGCTTAACTTCGGAGTTCTGATGGGATCCGGTGCTTTAGTGCTGGTATGATCGCATCCGACATGTTTCCCCGTCTTCGTCCCTTATGCTTGCCACTCGCAGGTCCGCTCCAAAGACGATTCTACATTCTCACTACCATTACAACCGTTCCCTAACAATGGATAATGTCCTATACTAGTTACTCTCCCGCTCAATCACGGAGACGAGTTTTCCACGGTTTCCACCCCTCCCTCCATACCGCAGCAACACGAGTTTTTTCCACCCCTTTCAGAACGCGCTCTTCGCGCCACAAAGCCGCCCCAAGACGCGCGAGCAATGAGCATCGAGCTTAAACATATCGCAAACGTCAAACATAATATAACGGGATTAATATATATCGCGCACGTGCGACATGTTTGTCACAAGGCGCAAAAAATAATTATAAAAGGAATGCAACACGAGGACTTCCCAGGAGGTCACCCATCCTAGTACTACTCTCGCCCAAGCACGCTTAACTTCGGAGTTCTGATGGGATCCGGTGCTTTAGTGCTGGTATGATCGCATCCGACATGTTTCCCCGTCTTCGTCCCTTATGCTTGCCACTCCCAGGTCCGCTCCAAAGACGATTCTACATTCTCACTACCATTACAAC
>NW_025295145.1:0-1002 GCF_018294505.1 Triticum aestivum | reverse complement strand
GAGCAATTTATTGGAAGTAATACATTTTGATGTATGCAGTCCAATGAATGCTAAGGCATGCAGTGGATATCGTTATGTTCTTACTTCACAGATGATTTGAGTAGATACTGAGTGTATTTACTTGATGAAACACTAGTCTGAATTATTGAAAGGTTCAAGCAATTTCAGAGTGAAGTTGAAGATCGTCGTGACAAGAGGATAAAATGTCTGTGATATGATCATAGAGATGAGTATCTGAGATACGAGTTTGGCACACAATTGAGACATTGTGGAAAGTGTTTCACAATTAATACCGCCTGGAACACCATAGTGTGATGGTGTGTCCGAACATCATAACTGCACCCTATTGGATATGGTGCATACCATGATGTTTCTTATCAAATTACCACTATCGTTTATGGGTTAGGCATTAGAGACAACCGCATTCACTTTAAAAGGGGCACCACGCAATTCCGTTGAGACGACACCATTTATAGAAACCAAAGTTGTCGTTTCTTAAAAGTTTGGGGCTCCGATGCTTATGTGAAAAAGTTTCAGGTTGATAAGCTCGAACCCAAAGCGGATAAATGCATCTTCATAGAATACCCAAAAACAGTTGGGTATACCTCCTATTTCAGATCTGGAAGCAAAAGTAATTGCTTCTAGAAACGAGTCCTTTCTCGAGGAAAAGTTTCTCTCGAAAGAATTGAGTGGGAGGATGGTGGAGACTTGATAAGGTTATCGAACCGTCGCTTCAACTAGTGTGTAGCAGGGCACAGGAAGTTGTTCCTGTGGCACCTACACCAATTGAAGTGGAAGCTTATGATAGTGATCATGAAACTTCGGATCAAGTCACTACCAAACCTCGTAGGACGACGAGGATGCGCACTACTTCAGAGTAATGCGTGATCCTGTCTTGGAAGTCATGTTGCTAGACAACAATGAACCTACGAGCTATGGAGAAGCGATGGTGGGCCCATATTCCGACGAATGGCTCGAGGCCATGAAATCCGAGATAGAATC
>NW_025295144.1:0-1002 GCF_018294505.1 Triticum aestivum | reverse complement strand
TTCCCTGTTGCCAAAGTTGTTCCTCGCTCTTGGCGTCGTATGTAACTCATGAGGCACCTTCCTAGTGATCAATTCTGGTATCCTACGCAATACTTATTCCCGTTGCTTGAACCCCTTTCAGACTTTGTTTCAGGCATCGAACGATTGCCTACCCACTTGAAACTTCCCATAATAACTCCTTACTTTGCTCTCGATATTTTCGGAGGTTTCAATTCGAGAGTTACTTTCCGCCTCCCTCCCCGATGTTATCTACCAAATAGTCAACCTTGCCGAGGCCCGTTCTCCCGGAATACTTCCCCTTTATTCTTTCGTTAGTACGATGGAGTTTCCGAAGAAAGGATGCCGACTTCATCTTAATGACCTGAAGCAGAAAAATGAAGACATCAATGTAATGGATCGACCACTTCCAGAAGAGCAACCAAGACCGAGAAGACTCGTTAGGTTTTTCGCTACCAACACCTTCGCCCCTTACTCCACCGCTTAAATCTCGGGACGAGATTTCTTGTAGTGGAGGAGAATTGTGACGCCCGGATAATCAAGCTACAGTAACCTCTGCTAATGACACCACGTCACCTCCGTTACTGTCGCTAATCTCGTGTTAGTTCGAAAATGATTCAAATTCAAATTTGAAATTAAGGCAAACAACAAAAGTTTTCCAAAAATAAAACTAAAATGTTCTAAATGTGTCGAATAAATCATAGGTAAATGGGGTGGTGAAACCAAACTTTTATGAAATGCTTAACTACACCATAATGATTTAAATAGTAGCAAAACTAATTATTTAAATGCCTTCACTAATTAAATAAATTATCAAACTAAATTATTTGGGGACTAGAGTTTTTGTGGTAGTGGACTAAATTGAAATACCAAATTAGATGCCAAGTATATATTTCACAAAAAACTAAAACAATAAGAAACAAAGATAAAAGAATAAATAAAAAGAAAAGAACAAAAGAAATAAAAACAGAACAGCCCCCCCCCCCCGCTGGGCCTCGTGGCCCA
>NW_025295143.1:0-1002 GCF_018294505.1 Triticum aestivum | reverse complement strand
GTTAGCGTTCCGAGGATCGACAAAACCTTCCGGCTGCATCATATACAGTTCTTCCTTAAGATGCCCGTTAAGGAATGCCGTTTTGACGTCCATTTGCCATATCTCATAATCATAGTATGCGGCAATTGCTAACATGATTCGGACGGACTTCAGCTTCGCTACGGGAGAGAAAGTCTCGTCGTAGTCAATCCCTTGAACTTGTCGATAACCCTTAGCGACAAGTCGAGCCTTATAGATTGTAACATTACCATCCGCGTCCGTCTTCTTCTTAAAGATCCATTTGTTTTCTATTGCTCGCCGATCATCGGGCAAGTCTGTCAAAGTCCATACTTTGTTTTCATACATGGATTCTATCTCGGATTTCATGGCTTCAAGCCATTTGTTGGAATCCGGGCCCGCCATCGCTTCTTCATATGTCGAAGGTTCATTGTTGTCTAACAACATGATTTCCAGGACAGGGTTGCCGTACCACTCTGGTGCGGAACGTGTCCTAGTGGACCTACGAAGTTCAGCAGTAACTTGATCCGAAGTACCTTGATCATCATCATTGTTTTCCTCTTCAGTTGGTGTGGGCATCACAGGAACGGTTTCCCGCGCTGCGCCACTTTCCCGCTCAAGAGGTAGTACTTCATCGAGTTCTACTTTCCTCCCACTTACTTCTTTCGAGAGAAACTCTTTTTCCAGAAAGCATCCGTTCTTGGCAACAAAGATCTTGCCTTCGGATCTTAAGTAGAAGGTATACCCGACAGTTTCCTTAGGGTATCCTATGAATACGCATTTTTCCGACTTGGGTTCGAGCTTTTCAGGTTGAAGTTTCTTGACATAAGCATCGCATCCCCAAACTTTTAGAAACGACAGCTTAGGTTTCTTTCCAAACCATAATTCATACGGTGTCGTCTCAACGGATTTAGACGGTGCCCTATTTAAAGTGAATGTAGCTGTCTCTAGAGCGTATCCCCAAAATGATAGCGGTAAATCGGTAAGAGACATCATAGACCGCAC
>NW_025295142.1:0-1002 GCF_018294505.1 Triticum aestivum | reverse complement strand
GGACTAACCCGTTTATTCTCATGGATTGAATGTTTATTATGAGTATTGTTTACTGGTGAATTTAAAGCCCTTTCTGCAATGTCGCTCAGACGTCCGACTGTGGCATTTCTTTTAAAGCCCTTTCTGCGATGTCGCTCAGACGTCCGACTGTGGCATTTCTTTTAAAGCCCTTTCTGCGATGTCGCTCAGACGTCCGGCTGTGGCATTTCTTTTAAAGCCCTTTCTGCGATGTCGCTCAGACGTCCGACCGTGGCATTTCTTTTAAAGCCCGTTATGTGGTGTCGCTAAGATGCCCGACTGTGGCATCATTTTCCTTATTTTTATTTGTTCACCTTTCGAGGCGTCGCTTCAGACACCCGATCGGTCCTTATTTATGCTCTGTGAAATTTCAGGTGGACTACCGCCGTTTCCTTTTTTTTACTTACCCGTTATGCCAATTTTATTTATTGTGCATTAAGGAATTAATCATGTTGCATCCATGCACGCATTTGTTATATCTTACGTCTGAACTGTCTTGCGAGTACTTTCAAAGTACTCACTGGCTTGTTGATTTGGCCAGATGCTGACAAAGGCGATCTCATGGATGAAGAGTTCGATAGCGAGTCCGACACTTAGAGGAGTCCCAGTCAGTCTCGTGCGACCCTGGATTTGGTCACTGTTTTATATCCGCTTCCGCTACCAAATAAATTTATCGAGCCTCACCTCGACGTTCGATGAAATGATATTCTTAGAGTCTTGTATTTCCCTTCCCGCTGTGCTTTTCCACCACCAACCTATCCATGAGTCAGTAGTATGTCTCCACACCACTGTGTCCTGTCCGCCATTATGTATGATTATTGGCGTGCTTGTAATAATTTGGTTGAGCGACCGCAGTTCAACCCTGTAATATATTTTATGCTACTGGCTTATTGTATCAAGAAATTGTCTACCAGTGAGGAGGATTTCTCTCATACTGGACTCAAAAGACTGGTTTATCAATAAATATTTTTATTGGAAAACCGG
>NW_025295141.1:0-1002 GCF_018294505.1 Triticum aestivum | reverse complement strand
CATTTTGAGTGAGTGTTTCTGTCTTGAGCACATTCTCTTTTGTTTACTCCATGCATGGTATGTGGCCGGCTAATCGATGAGTTATGCATGACGTACTGTGCATGTATCGTGTCCGCAGGTTCCACTGGATTCTGCTAGTAATTAAAGTTAACACCTCAGAATGTCTCGTCCACGACTCTGTGAATATGGATCCAAAGCTTTGGGGCGGCATGAGAAGAATGCTGCAGAAGTAATTATTTTCATTCATTTGCGCTCTATATCGATCGGCCTATTTCGTTCATTTCCTAATATCAAGTAACTAATTAATAACTCTCTTGTTCATTTAATTTTCTTTGCCTCGTAGGGTTTGGAGACGGTTCGTAGATACAAAGGTCGGTGAATTCAAAAAAGAGCTAGAATTCAAAATGTTAAAGGCTAAGAATGCTGGGGATATTCAGCCACCGGAGACCAATCTATGTGGATACTATGTCTGTGAGATGATCCGGAGATACAACTCTGAGCGGGTTCCGAGTGATACCAATGCTCAGAGGAATAACCTCCGGTGGATGCTTAGTCCAGAAGCTCGCTTCCGACCACTTCAAGAGGAACTAGCTGGATGGTTCAGCAGGGAAGTCCTCCATCCTAAAGGAGAACACTATTACGAGGACGTAGAACTTTATATGCATTAAATCATGTATGGGAACTTGTTCAAAATTGTATATGGTCATCCGATGATATTGAATATATATTGTATATTCCTCTTGAATTCTTTTTGGTTCTAATTTCAAATTTATTTGAAATTGTACATTCATATGCATGTATGTAGTACCGTAGAATATATGAAACTCCTTCAAAATTAAAATAAAGCACAAAAGAAATAAAACAATACAAATTAAACAGAAAACAGGTTTAAGGGGGGGGGCTAAAACCCTAAACCTGCGGCGGCCTTTAGTCGCGGTTGGCCAGAAGAACCGCGACTAAAGGTCCTCCGCCCCGACGGCCACCTGGCGCCCACGTGGACGG
>NW_025295140.1:0-1002 GCF_018294505.1 Triticum aestivum | reverse complement strand
AGACCCATTTTTATGAAATTCTTTATTACTGTGCCTATATGGTCCATGAACCCAATGCTTGTCCATTTGGAAAATTAAAGAGATAAGAGTAAATGTACTTACACATACCATCTGCTAGTGAAGGTACTACTGTGTATCTAGGGGCTATCCAATCACAATCACAGCAGATCTCATCAAGCTCCTGCATTGACAAGTGTCATAGATACATATTGCATTTAAAAATTTAATGCATCCGTTTAGCACAAGGTTTCTTAACATGCATTTATCGCGTTGGGAAAGTGCCCCTTCAAGTTCAATCCCATCATGTTAGTGCTCTTGGTTTCGCCATCATCGCGTAAGAAAGTTAGATTGGCAGCTGTCATTATATTTGAGCTAGGTTCCTTGTATTTCTCCATTATTGACAACACTTTTGCTGTCATCTTCTCTTCTGGATAAGGTTTAAACATGATGAGTCATGGAAATGTGGAACTCATATAGAAATAACTTGCCAAAATTTGCCACACTTCTAGTGAACTACAAACAAACAAATTCATAACTTTGATAATGGTGAATAGTACATGCATTATTCATTATTAAAAATTCACAAAAAAATTATTTTTGTGTAGCTCACATGTTAACATATTTCATCTAGAAACATTATACACTTGTGGAATGCATCCATATGAACATACGCACAAAAACCTATGATTTTTTCAAACTTCAAACTATGGTTTTTGATAATTTTAAAATTGAAGCTCCAAAATTTCTCACTCGCAAAACCTATCAGATAAACAGGAATGCAATTGCTAAATTAGCAATAATAAGCAACCTTCCAAAAAGTGCTACAATTTTAGGAAAATTTAACCCACTCAGATGCACATTAGTGAAATTCCACCCAAAAGCAAGTTTGAACAAGTTCCCCCCAAAAAGGAAAACTCAATAAAATAATGGTAAAAATAATTCGTTTGAGCACCTGGTTAGCACGCACGTGCACAACGCAACACAGTACAAACTCATGCTACA
>NW_025295139.1:0-1002 GCF_018294505.1 Triticum aestivum | reverse complement strand
GGATAATACAGTTATAGCATGAATAAAAGACAATTATCATGAACAAGGAAATATAATAATAATACTTTTATTATTGCCTCTAGGGCATATTTCCAACAGTCTCCCACTTGCACTAGAGTCAATAATCTAGTTCACATTGCCATGTGATTAACACTCACAGGTCACATCGCCATGTGACTAATACCCAAGAGTTTACTAGAGTCAGTAGTCTAGTTCACATCACTATGTGATTAACACTCAATGAGTTTTATGTTTGATCATGTTGCTTGTGAGAGAGGTTTTAGTCAACGGGTCTGAACCTTTCAGATCCGTGTGTGCTTTACAAATCTCTATGTCATCTCCTAGATGCAGCTACCACGCTCTATTTGGAGCTATTCCAAACAACTGTTCTACTTGGAGCTATTCTAAATTATTGCTCCATTATATGTATCCGGTCTCTCTACTCAGAGCTATTCGGATAGGTGTCAAGCTTGCATCGTCGTAACCTTTACGACGAACTCTTTTACCACCTCCATAATCGAGAAAATTCCTTAGTCCACTAGTTACTAAGGATAACTTTGACCGCTGTCCTGTGAGCCATTCTTGGATCACTCTTGTACCCCTTGACTGACTCATGGCAAGGCACACTTCAGGTGCGGTACAAAGCATAGCATACTGAAGAGCCTACGTCTTAAGCATAGGGGACGACCTTCGTCCTTTCTCTCTATTCTGCCGTGGTCGAGCTTTAAGTCTTAACTTCGTACCTTACAACTCAGGCAAGAACTCCTTCTTTGACTGGTCCATCTTGAACACCTTCAAGATCATGTCAAGGTATGTGCTCATTTGAAAGTATTATTAAGCATTTTGATCTATCCTTATAGATCTTGATGCTCAATGTTCAAGTAGCTTAATCCAGGCTTTCCATTGAAAAACACTTTCAAAATAACCCTATATGCTTTCCAGAAATTCTACGTCATTTCTGATCAACAATATGTCAACAACATATACTCATCAGAAATTCTA
>NW_025295138.1:0-1002 GCF_018294505.1 Triticum aestivum | reverse complement strand
TTGTGCTAATTTTTTGGCTTTAGATTTTATGAACTATGCAAGTTACTCATCTATTCATGTGTCATATATGCAAAAATCAAGGGAAGTAAAAATGGATGACATATACATATACAACATGTACACCTTGTCTCTTTTGTTAGCCACATTTCAGATTAACCAACGCCGAGGACGGCTTTATTTTCAAGAAGGGGAGGATGATGAGGACATGACTACCTTGGATATGACCAAAAATATTGCATATATGCATATTTGTCAGGTGATTTCTAGTGCAAACTATTCAATAATCTATTTATGTTATCCAGAACAAAAATACTTCACACACTTTTGTGTTTTGTCTAATTGCAGGTGTATGGGACATTTGTACAATCCACATATGAAGATAAGGAAGAAAGAAATGTTTATTTGCTGTCCAAAAAGTTCTCTCATGTCACTTTTGGCCCAAGAAAAGATAGAGTCCAAGTCTCTCACGTTCTGGATTCAGATTCGGACTTCACAGACACACCTGACTCAAAACGGACACAAGTTTTTCATACGGACTCCGAATTGGGTGATTCTTTTTTTGTTGGAAACTAGATTTCGTGCACTTTCCAACCCAATTGGAATCACCTTCAAATTCGTCCGGAGCGTTGAGTTGTGGACGAAACAATCTGATGCTGCAGCAGAATCTGAGTCAAACTACAAGTCCAAAGGTGTTACATCACCTCCACTTGGGCCCATTGGCCTTGTACGACCTAGATTTAGTTTTAGGCTGCCTTGGGACGTCCTCCCACCTCCTTGGCCGCCACCCCTTGCTCCTATATAAGTAGATCCATCTAGTAGCTTTTCCTTGGGATTTGTTTAGTTAAAAGTTAGCCATTGCAACTTCGTGTACTTCGTTTGTGTCCAACGACCAGACCAAGACCGCTTACGGATCCCCACCTTTATCAATACCTCATATATACTCGCAATATTCAGATTGCTTTTATCATATTCTTGCTTGTTCTTCGATTGCTTGCAGGAATA
>NW_025295137.1:0-1002 GCF_018294505.1 Triticum aestivum | reverse complement strand
TAACTGGGTGATTATAAAGGAGTACTACAGGTGTCTCCAATGGTCGATGTTGGGTTGGCGTATTTCGAGATTAGGATTTGTCACTCCGATTGTCGGAGAGGTATCTCTGGGCCCTCTCGGTAATACACATCACATAAGCCTTGCAAGCATTACAACTAATATGTTAGTTGTGAGATGATGTATTACGGAACGAGTAAAGAGACTTGCCGGTAACGAGATTGAACTAGGTATTGGATACCGACGATCGAATCTCGGGCAAGTAACATACCGATGACAAAGGGAACAACGTATGTTGTTATGCGGTCTGACCGATAAAGATCTTCGTAGAATATGTAGGAGCCAATATGGGCATCCAGGTCCCGCTATTTGTTATTGACCGGAGACGTGTCTCGGTCATGTCTACATTGTTCTCGAACCCGTAGGGTCCGCACGCTTAAGGTTACGATGACAGTTATATTATGAGTTTATGCATTTTGATGTACCGAAGGTTGTTCGGAGTCCCAGATGTGATCACGGACATGACGAGGAGTCTCGAAATGGTCGAGACGTAAAGATTGATATATTGGAAGCCTATATTTGGATATCGGAAGTGTTCCGGGTGAAATCGGGATTTTACCGGAATACCGAGAGGGTTACCGGAACCCCCCGGGAGCTATTTGGGCCATAGTGGGCCTTAGTGGAAAAGAGAAGGGGCTGCCCTAGATGGGCTGCGCGCCACCCCCTTCCCCTAGTCCTATTAGGACTAGGAGAGGTGGCCGGCCCCCTCCTCCTCTTTTCCCCTCCGAGGAATCCTAGTTGGACTAGGATTGGAGGGGGAATCCTACTCCCAGAGGGAGTAGGACTCTCCTGCGCCTCCCCCCCTTGGCCGGCCAGCCTCCCCTCCTCTCCTCCTTTATATACGGAGGCAGGGGCACCTCTAAACACACAAGTTGACACAAGTTGATCCACGTGATCGATTCCTTAGCCGTGTGCGGTGCCCCCTGCCACCATATTCCTCGATAA
>NW_025295136.1:0-1002 GCF_018294505.1 Triticum aestivum | reverse complement strand
GAAACCCAGGAAGAGGGTTCCCGCCAAGGTGATGTGGTATGCTCCTATAATACCACGGTTGAAACGTCTGTTCAGGAACAAAGAGCATGCCAAGTTGTTGCGATGGCACAAAGAGGACCGTAAGTCGGACGGGGAGTTGAGACACACCGCAGATGGAACGCAATGGAGAAAGATCGATAGAGAGTTCAAAGATTTTGCAGCTGACGCAAGGAACATAAGATTTGGTCTAAGTACAGATGGCATGAATCCTTTTGGCGAGCAGAGCTCCAGCCATAGCACCTGGCCCGTGACTCTATGCATCTACAACCTTCCTCCTTGGTTGTGCATGAAGCGGAAGTTCATTATGATGCCAGTGCTCATCCAAGGTCCGAAGCAACCCGGCAACGACATCGATGTGTACCTAAGGCCATTAGTTGATGAACTTTTACAGCTGTGGGGCAGACCTGGTGTCCGTGTGTGGGATGAGCACAAAAAAGAGGAATTTAACCTACGAGCGTTGCTTTTCGTAACCATCAACGATTGGCCTGCTCTTAGTAACCTTTCCGGACTGTCAAATAAGGGATACAATGCATACACGCACTGCTTACATGAGACTGAAAGTGTACATTTGCCAAATTGTAAGAAGAACGTGTACCTTGGGCATCGTCGATTTCTTCCGAAAATTCATCCAGTAAGAAAGAAAGGCAAGCATTACAACGGCAAGGCAGATCACCGGCCGAAGCCTGCGGAACGCATTGGTGCTGAGGTATTTGATATGGTCAAGGATTTGAAAGTCATCTTTGGAAAGGGTCCTGGCGGACAATCAGTTCCGAAGGGAGCTGACGGGCACGCAGCCATGTGGAAGAAGAAATCTATATTCTGGGAGCTAGAATATTGGAAAGTCCTAGAAGTCCGCTCTGCAATCGACGTGATGCACGTTACGAAGAATATTTGCGTGAACCTCCTAAGCTTCTTGGGCGTGTATGGGAAGACAAATGATACAAAGGAAGCACGACAGGACCA
>NW_025295135.1:0-1002 GCF_018294505.1 Triticum aestivum | reverse complement strand
GGAGTTGGGCCGGCGGACACTATGATGGTGGTCCCAACCCCTGCAGCATGACAAGGCCAACGCATTAGTTATTTGAAGAAACGTGAATGCAGAAGGTACAAAAATATTAAATGCACTTACGTACCTCTCCCCATCAGGGAAGATCAACCACCTCTGCTCGCGAGTCGCCGGCACGGACGGGAGCCGTGTAGCACCACGCTGGTAGACGGTGCCACCCTCCTCCTCAAGATCAGTCGGCTCCCCGCCATCATCAGCATGGCCACTCGGCTCCTCGGGCTGATCCGGCCAGGTACCCCATCCGGACGTGTGCTCCTCCGGGGTCTCGTGGGCCGAACTCTCGTGGGCCGAAGGCCAGTCGACCCGAGGCTCGTGGGCCCAAGACCCGTGGACCGGAGGCTCGTGGACCGGAGTCCGTGTAGCCTCCTCCTCGGACGAGTCCACCCTAGCAGTCACGTGCTCGGGTGAAACAGCTGGGGGTGGCGGCGAGGTTATGAAGTTCCCCGGATACGCCGGCAAGTCATGCGTCGAGTACATGTACCAGACACGCATTATGAAGTTCCGTTTGCTATAGGCATCGTATGTCTTGAACCCATTATCCCAGGCTTCTTGCAATTCGTCCTTAAGCGGTTGCATGTACACATTCATATTTTTCCCCGGATAGTTGGGCCCTGGAATTATCAACGTCAGGAAAATGTTCTTTCTTTGCATAATCTGTCCGGGGGGGAGATTGAGTGGAAAGACAAATACGGGCCAACAACTGTATTGGGCTGCCGTCATACCAAACACACTGAACCCATCCGTGCTGATGCCGACTCGAGGATGCCTCGGATCTGCCGCTTTGTCACCATGTAATTCATCAAACTTTTTCCACGCAACACCATCAGATGTGTGTACAATCATCAGATTCCCATCTGCATCTAGTTCGGTTCTTTTGCCCGTTTTGTGCCATGTCATCTGTCTGGCCGTCTCTTCGACCATGAAAAGACGTTGAAGTCTTGGTAC
>NW_025295134.1:0-1002 GCF_018294505.1 Triticum aestivum | reverse complement strand
TGAAGTACCTGAAAAGGACTAAGGAAATGTTTCTCGTTTATGGAGGTGACGAAGAGCTCGTCGTAAAGGGTTACGTCGACGCTAGCTTCGACACAGATCTGGATGACTCTAAGTCACAAACCGGATACGTGTATATTTTGAATGGTGGGGCAGTAAGCTGGTGCAGTTGCAAGCAAAGCGTCGTGGCGGGATCTACATGTGAAGCGGAGTACATGGCAGCCTCGGAGGCAGCACATGAAGCAATATGGGTGAAGGAGTTCATCACCGACCTAGGAGTCATACCCAATGCATCGGGGCCGATCAAGCTCTTCTGTGACAACACTGGAGCTATTGCACTTGCCAAGGAGCCCAGGTTTCACAAGAAGACAAGGCACATCAAGCGTCGCTTCAACTCCATTCGTGAAAATGTTCAAGATGGAGACATAGAGATTTGTAAAGTACATACGAACCTGAATATAGCAGATCCGTTGACTAAACCTCTCCCTAGAGCAAAACATGATCAACACCAGAATTCTATGGGTGTTCGATTCATCACAATGTAACTGGATTATTGACTCTAGTGCAAGTGGGAGACTGTTGGAAATATGCCCTAGAGGCAATAATAAAAGCTTTATTATTATATTTCCTTGTTCATGATAATTGTCTTTATTCATGCTATAATTGTGTTATCCGGAAATCGTAATACATGTGTGAATAACAGACACCGACATGTCCCTAGTGAGCCTCTAGTTGACTAGCTCGTTGATCAACAGATAGTCATGGTTTCCTGACTATGGACACTGGATGTCATTGATAACGAGATCACATCATTGGGAGAATGATGTGATGGACAAGACCCAATCCTAAACATAGCACAAGATCGTATAGTTCGTTTGCTAGAGTTTTCCAATGTCAAAGTATCTTTTCCTTAGACCATGAGATCGTGTAACTCCCGGATACCGTAGGAGTGCTTTGGGTATGCCAAACGTCACAACGTAACTGGGTGACTATAAAGGTAGACTA
>NW_025295133.1:0-1002 GCF_018294505.1 Triticum aestivum | reverse complement strand
CCCCCTCTCCTCTCCAGCTCCTCCCCCTCGCACGCCCCAGCCATGGCCGACGCCACCATCGCCGCACCACCGTCGTAGCCGTGCTCCCCGTCGTCTCCACGCCGTCTCACCGTGTCCAGGAGCTTCGCCGCTGTCCACTTCATCGAGCAGCCGAGCCCCGAGCGCTCGCAACGCCCGAGACCACCGCACCGACCTCGCCCGAGCTCACCGTCGCCGGAGATCCCCTTCAACGCCGTCGTCGCTCCGATCCATCTCCGGCCGCACCAAGGACTCCGTCGCACTCACTGTGAGCTTAGCCATCTTCCCCTCCCTTCCGTTCTTGCTCCCGAGCCGTGTAGCAACCTCCCGGAGCTCAACCGCACCCACCGCCGTGGACCTCGTCGCCGACGTGCTCCCGGTCATCCTCCGGCCACAAGATGGTGTCCATCTTGCTCACCGCGTTCCACAACACCTAGCTAGCCACTCCACGAGCCTCACCGAACCCTCTAGCACCAAGTTCACCTCCGACCGAACCTCGGTGGCCGCCAAAGTCGTCGCCGGCGTCGACTCCGGCCACCCCGACCCCAACGGACTCCGCCAAGAGCTGCGGGTTGTCCTCAGCTCCACTCCGGTGGCCTCCGCGGTCCATTTGGTGGCCGAAATGGCCAAAACCACTCCCGCCGCCGCGTCGGGCTCGCCGGCGACTAAACGCCGGCAGCCGACACTGACTTTGACCACGGGTGGGCCCTGGTTGACTCCTCTGAGTCAATGACAGGTGGGGCCCAGCCCTGCTAATTAAACAGGATTAGTTTTAATTAAGTTTTAATTAAATTAATCACCCTGACATGCGGGACCCACTGTCAGGTTTGACCTGGACCAGTTCCGTTGACCTGCTGACGTCACACTGACGTCAGGCTGACGCAGTAATTGAATTTCTGGATTTAAATTAAATCAGGAAATTCCAGAATATTATTTAAACTTCAAAAATTCATAACTTTTATTCTGTAACTCCAAATTGGACAA
>NW_025295132.1:0-1002 GCF_018294505.1 Triticum aestivum | reverse complement strand
GGTGAAATGATGATACCACGCCAAGTTTCAACATTTTCAGAGTTCATTTGTAGAGCTTTTTCAATTTCAGGGCCATTTAGCTCAAAACAAATTAGTAAATGTATGAAAAATAGCAAATTATGTCAGAAAGGGTTAAAAGTTGATGACGTTGCTTTGAATGGTGCATGGTGAATGCAAAAAACGTCCAGAGTTGTAATAAGTTATTAAAATTTTGAATTGCCGATGTAACAGATGAGTTTTCGTCCGAAACCCTGATACATCGAAATAGATTGTCCAGTTTGTACATGAAGAGCATCCAGTTTTTGCCGTGACCCTCTCTACTTTTTTGCACATGCTGTGCGGGTGAAATGATGATACCATGCCAAGTTTCAGCCTTTTCAGAGTTCATTTGTTGAGGTTTTTCAATTTTAGGGCCATTTAGCTCAAAACAAATCAGTAAATGCATGAAAAATAGCAAATTATGTCAGAAAGGGTTAAAAGTTGATGACGTGGCTTTGAATGGTGCATGCTGAATGCAAAAAACGTCTAGAGTTGTAATAAGTTATTAAAATTTTGAATTGCCGGTGTAACACATGAGTTTTCGTCCGAAACCCTGATACTTCGAAAGAGATTGTCCAGTTTGTACACGAAGTGCATCCAGTTTTTTCCATGACCCTCTCAACTTTTTTGCACATCCTATGCGGGTGAAATGATGATACCATGCCAAGTTTCAATCTTTTCAGAGTTCATTTGTAGAGATTTTCAATTTCAGGGCCATTTACCTCAAAACAAATCAGTAAATGCATGAAAAACAACAAATTATGTCGGAAACGGTTGAAAGTTGATGACGTGGCTTTGAATGGTGCATGCTGAATGCAAAAAACGTCCGGAGTGGTAATAAGTTATTAAAATTTTGAATTGCCGGTGTAACAGATGAGTTTTCGTCCGAAACCCTGATACTTCGAAAGAGATTGTCCAGTTTGTACACAAAGTGTATCCAGTTTTTGCCGTGACCCTCTCTAC
>NW_025295131.1:0-1003 GCF_018294505.1 Triticum aestivum | reverse complement strand
TTCCGATTGCTAGAAGACCTTATAAGATGGCACCACTAGAACTAGCCGAGCTTAAGAAACAACTCGATGAGTCCTTGAAAAAGGGTTTCATCCGACCTAGCTCATCTCCGTGGGCTTGCCCCGTCCTATTCGTCAAGAAGAAGGATGGTACGGACCGGATGGTTGTAGATTACCGACCTGTCAATTTGGTCACAATCAAGAACAAATATCCACTTCCCAGGATCAACGACCTGTATGATCAGCTCGCTGGATCCTCAGTCTTCTCCAAGATGGATTTGAGGTTGGGCTACCATCAAATAAAAATCAGAAACGGGGACATTCCTAAAACGGCCTTTGTTACTCGTTATGGCCAATACGAGTACACCGTCATGTCCTTCGGTTTAACCAACGCTCCAGCCACCTTTTCTCGGTTAATGAACTCAATCTTCATGGAGTATTTGGATAAATTCGTCGTTGTTTACCTCGATGATATACTCATCTACTCCAAGAACGAGGAAGAACATGTCGAACATTTAAGGCTAGTGTTGAAGAAACTTCGAGAGCATCGCCTTTATGCCAAATTTTCGAAATGTGAATTCTGGTTGCCAGAAGTGACCTATCTGGGTCATGTAATATCTGGTAAAGGTATTGCTGTTAACCCTGAGCGAGTTCAAGCCGTCCTTAATTGGACTCCACCTGAATCGGTCAAGCAAGTTCGGAGTTTTCTGGGCTTAGCGAGCTATTGTCGTCGCTTTGTCGAGAACTTCTCCAAGGTTGCTAAACCTCTAACCGAACTCCTCAAGAAAGATAAAAAGTTCGAATGGACTCCACAATGTGAGCACAGCTTTCAGGAACTGAAAAGACGCCTGACCTCTGCTCCCGTGCTGGTACCGCCAGACTTCTCCAAGGACTTTGTTATCTACTGCGACGCCTCGCGACAAGGACTAGGTTGCATTCTCATGCAAGATCGACACGTAATTGCTTACGCTTCACGGCAATTGCACCCACATGAGGAGAATTATCC
>NW_025295130.1:0-1003 GCF_018294505.1 Triticum aestivum | reverse complement strand
GGAAAAGCTACTAGATGGATCTACTTATATAGGAGCAAGGGGTGGCGGCCAAGGAGGTGGGAAGACGTCCCAAGGCAGCCTAAAACTAAATCTAGGTCGTACAAGGCCAATGGGCCCAAGTGGAGGTGATGTAACACCTTTGGACTTGTAGTTTGACTCGGATTCTGCTGCAGCATCAGATTGTTTCGTCCACAACTCAACGCTCCGGACGAATTTGAAGGTGATTCCAATTGGGTTGGAAAGTGCACGAAATCTAGTTTCCAAAAAAAAAAGAATCACCCAATTTGGAGTCCGTATGAAAAACTTGTGTGCGTTTTGAGTCAGGTATGTCTGTGCAGTCCGAATCTGAATCCAGAACGTGAGAGACTTGGACTCTATCTTCTCTTGGGCCAAAAGTGACGTGAGAGAACTTTTTGGACAGCAAATAAACATCTCTTTCTTCCTTATCTTCATTTGTGGATTGTACAAATGTCCCATACACCTGCAATTAGACAAAATACCAAAGTGTGTGAAGTATTTTTGTTCTGGATAACATAAATAGATTATTGAATAGTTTGCACTAGAAATCACCTGACAAATATGCATATATGCAATATTTTTGGTCATATCCAAGGTAGTCATGTCCTCATCATCCTCCCCTTCTTGAAAATAAAGCCGTCCTCGGCGTTGCTTAATCTGAAATGTGGCTAACAAAAGAGACAAGGTGTACATGTTGTATATGTATATGTCATCCATTTTTACTTCCCTTGATTTTTGCATATATGACACATGAATAGATGAGTAACTTGCATAGTTCATAAAATCTAAAGCCAAAAAATTAGCACAAGAAGTAGAAGGCATGAAAATATTGCAACTCAGTTTGCACATATAAGTGAAGCTCTTATTCATTTCAAAAGATTGACAATGTTCATCATTAAACCATCCCAACATTGGTGAATAAACCTTACTTGCATCAAATTTACATGCTACAACATGCTTAAATAAGCAAACATGCAATAAGTCA
>NW_025295129.1:0-1003 GCF_018294505.1 Triticum aestivum | reverse complement strand
CACCTTGAATAATACAAAATCTAAAAAATAATACGGTGAACGGATGAAAAAATTGAAGAAACGCACCTTGCTTTATTAGTAGGTATAGAGGTATAGATAAATGCCCTAATGCTGTCACTTTTGGTTTGCATTACATAATAAGCTTGAAGAGTCAGATATCACATAAGATATGCATGTTCGGCACGCTGGTGAGTTAAAAGTCGAGGAATCACCATATCCGTCCTACCATATCAAATGAGCATAGGTAAGTCACTTTTTATTTTTAGGATGGTTTGCAGTGTACTAAATTTCTATACATGTACTTGTTCTTGTGTAATTGGCCAGTAGAGCTAGTCAAAGAAGCATCATGTTGAATGTGTGTTAATTGTTCATACCTTTAGAATATATTAGATTATTTTCTTAACCACGTCATCCTTATTTTAATCTTGATCATTTAGCATTATCCACGGTCCACCCCTTCCGAATGCTACATATAACTATCCATGTGTGAAAGCTTATTCAGGTAGATATACTCCTATCTTGTCTAGAGATTGCCCCTAGGTTAATTTTGTGGTTGGTCATACAAAAGCGACCTGACATATAATATCGTATCCTTTTTAGAATGAAGAACCAAATTTTCATTTTGCGGGATTCAATGGGCCAGAGCGCACCTCTCTAGCTGGACAGGCTACGATGGGCCGATTTTGGACGAACATTTTTTCCTTTTCTCCCACGCGGACACACAAAATTAGTACCACCTTGAATAATACAAAATCTAGAAAACAATACGGTGAACGGATGAAAAAATTGGAGAAACGCACCTTGCTTTATTAGTAGGTATAGAGGTATAGATAAATGCCCTAATGCTGTCACTTTTGGTTTGCATTACATAATAAGCTTGAAGAGTCAGATATCACATAAGATATGCATGTTCGGCACGCTGGTGAGTTAAAAGTCGAGGAATCACCATATCCGTCCTACCATATCAAATGAGCATAGGTAAGTCACTTTTTATTTTTAGGAT
>NW_025295128.1:0-1003 GCF_018294505.1 Triticum aestivum | reverse complement strand
GAGAGGCTCTGGCCGTGACTCAAGGAAAGTTTAAGGGGAAACCAAAAGGATCCTGGAACCCCAAGAAGGTAAAGGATAAAGAAGGGAACGACGTGATGGATATGCCGTGTCACATTCACACGAAGAAAGATGAAGAGGGGAATATCATTTACCCAAAGCACACCACTCGCCAATGTCGACTCCTGATCCAGCAGTTTCAGGGAAAACAGTCTAAGGACAAGGAGAAGGAGTCGGACAAGGCCGAAGACAAAGAGGACAGTGAGGGAGGATATCCGCATATCAACTCCACTCTGATGATCTTTGCAGATGTGGAAAGCAGAAGTCGACTGAAAGTGATTAACCGAGAGGTGAACATGGTTGCCCCAGCAAAGGCAAATTACCTGAAGTGGTCTCAAACACCCATCACATTCGACAAATCTGATCACCCGACTCATATCGCCACCCCCGGGAGGCAAGCTTTGGTGGTCGATCCAGTTGTCGAAGGCACTCGACTGACAAAGGTGTTGATGGATGGTGGAAGTGGGCTGAACTTATTGTATGCAGACACATTGAAAGGTATGGGCATTCCGATGTCCCGACTGAGCACTAGTAACATGAGCTTCCATGGAGTTATACCAGGGAAGAAGGCCGAGTCACTCGGCCAGATAGCTTTGGACGTAGTGTTTGGTGATTCGAAGCATTTTCGCAAAGAAAAGTTGACGTTTGAGGTCGTGGATTTTCAAAGTGCATATCATGCCATTTTGGGGAGACCAGCCTATGCACGGTTCATGGCTCGACCATGTTACGTGTACCTCAAATTGAAGATGCCCGGTCCCAAAGGTGTGATCATTGTCACCGGTGATAGGAAAAAGGCAGAGGAGTGCTTTCAGAAGGGCTCCAAGATTGCCGATTCCCAAGTGACAGCGGTCGAGTTCGAAGAATACAAGCAAAACGCAGATCCGAGTGACTTGCTGCGATCCAAGAAGCCCGCCACAGAGTCTGCATTCCAGTCGTCCGGTGAGAC
>NW_025295127.1:0-1003 GCF_018294505.1 Triticum aestivum | reverse complement strand
GGTAGGAAACCATACACAACTTCAAAAGGGCACATCTTAGTAGTAGAATGCAATGAACGATTATAAGCAAATTCAATATGAGGCAAGCATTCCTCCCACATTTTCTTATTATTCTTCAAAACAGCCCTAAGCATAGTAGACAACGTTCTATTGACTACTTCAGTTTGTCCATCAGTTTGGGGGTGACAAGTAGTACTAAAAAGCAGTTTAGTCCCCAACTTAGCCCATAAACATCTCCAAAAGTGGCTAAGAAATTTAGTATCACGATCTGAAACAATAGTATTTGGCACACCATGCAAGCGAATAATTTCACGAAAGAACAAATCAGCAACATTAACAGCATCATCGCTTTTATGACATGGTATAAAGTGTGCCATTTTCGAGAATCTATCCACGACAACAAATATGCTATCCCTCCCCTTCTTTGTTCGAGGTAAACCTAAAACAAAGTCCATAAATATATCCTCCCAAGGAACACTAGGTACAGGCAAGGGCATATATAAACCATGAGGATTGAGTCGTGACTTAGCTTTTTGACATGTAGTACAGCGAGCAATAAAACGCTCAACATCCCGTCTCATCTTTGGCCAAAAGAAATGTGTAGCAAGTACGTCCTCCGTCTTCTTCACGCCAAAGTGTCCCATTAATCCTCCTCCATGCGCCTCCTGCAACAACAAAAGACGAACAGAGCTAGCTGGAATGCATAGCTTGTTAGCACGAAACACAAATCCATCGTTAACGACGAACTTGTTCCACATTCTTCCTTCTTTACAATTCTGCATTACATCTTTAAAATCAGCATCATGCACATATTGATCTTTGATGGTCTCCAAACCAAATATTTTGAAGTCAAGTTGTGAAAGCATAGTATAGCGACGAGACAATGCATCAGCAATAACATTTTCTTTTCCCTTCTTGTGTTTAATGACATAAGGGAAAGTCTCAATGAATTCAACCCATTTAGCATGTCTACGATTCAGTTTAGCTTGACTTTTAATATGTT
>NW_025295126.1:0-1003 GCF_018294505.1 Triticum aestivum | reverse complement strand
TTTTAAAAAACCCTTCGTTTTAAAAAAAAAACCCTAGATCGGTTTTTTTTCGGTTTTCTTATTTTACGAGCGTTCACCGAACCGTTCGTTTTAACGAACGCGTTCGTCGGTTTTTCTCTGTTAAGGAACGTCCGTTCTTTAACCGTTCGTCCGTTTTTCTATTTCGGCGGATTTTCTCGTTATTTTCTCAGATTCGATTTCTGATCGAATCTTCGTTTCTGTTTAACTTCTCGCTCGTTTATCGGAATCAGGTGATTCAAGCGCCTAGAGTTTCGTCTCAAAATTCTCTTTCCGTTTAACCTACTCAAACAAGTTTTTGCTACAGTAAAATTTGACCTAGATCCAGATTAGCAAACGAAGTTTCTTTCTTTCGCCGTTTGACTTTCGTTGCTTCTTTCGAGTTGATTCTTTTTCCAAACCGGAGTTCTTAAGTTGAACTTTCTGGTTGGATCTTTCATTCGAGTTTTACCAGTGCATTAGTTGAGTACTGATTGTATGCTTGTCTGTTTGCGATAGAGTACCCCGAGTGTGCCGCTTGTTACTTCGAATCGCTAGGTTTTGCGGATCATCAGCAAGGCAAGTAACACTTTGATCATACCCCGTTCACACCCAGTTTTTATTGCATTAGATCTATTCTCTCAAACACATTGCATGATTAGGATCTAATAAACTGTGGGTATTGGGAAGTAGTTGAGGTAGTACCTATTACCTGTTTTCTATCAAACCCTTGGGAGTTACTTCTACGTTGCTTTTATTATTGCCATGCTATGCTCGTAGACGTGGATTGGGTTTGAGTGAAATTCATGACAGATGTGAGATTGTTAATTAATGGTTTACTTAAGGTGGCAACTTAAACTCACATCTGGGTGGATTGAGGTACCTGGGTATTCCAGGATTGCCTGTTTTTCTTTGGACCGCCACCCAGGTTCAAAGGGATCATGAGATTTTTCATGCTAGAAACTTCCGTGTGCAGCCGCAAGCTATTATGGGCTCTAGCATAGTT
>NW_025295125.1:0-1003 GCF_018294505.1 Triticum aestivum | reverse complement strand
ATTTGAAAGTCATCTTTGGAAAGGGTCCTGGCGGACAATCAGTTCCGCGGGGAGTTGACGGGCACGCACCCATGTGGAAGAAGAAATCTATATTTTGGGAGCTAGAATATTGGAAAGTCCTAGATGTCCGCTCTGCAATCGACGTGATGCATGTTACGAAGAATATTTGCGTGAACCTGCTAAGCTTCTTGGGCGTGTATGGGAAGACAAATGATACAAAGGAAGCACGGCAGGACCAGCAACTTTTGAAAGACCCAGATGACCGGCATCCGGAATGGTTTCAAGGTCGTGCCAGCTACGCTCTTACCAAAGAAGAGAAGGTCATTTTTTTTGAATGCCTGAGCAGTATGAAGGTCCCGTCTGGCTTCTCGTCGAATATAAAGGGAATAATAAACATGGCGGAGAAAAAGTTCCAAAACCTGAAGTCTCACGACTGCCACGTGATTATGACGCAATTGCTTTCGATTGCTTTGAGGGGGCTCCTACCGGAAAATGTTCGAGTAGCCATTGTGAAGCGATGTGCATTCCTCAATGCAATCTCTCAGAAGGTAATCAATCCAGAAGATCTACCACGGTTACAGAACGATGTGGTCCAATGCCTTGTCAGTTTCGAGTTGGTGTTCCCACCATCCTTCTTCGATATTATGACGCACCTCCTGCTCCACCTAGTCGAAGAGATTTCCATTCTCGGTCCTGTATTTCTACACAATATGTTCCCCTTTGAGAGGTTCATGGGAGTATTAAAGAAATATGTTCGTAACCGTGCTAGGCCAGAAGGAAGCATCGTCAAGGGCTATGGAAATGAGGAGGTAATTGAGTTCTGTATTGACTATGTTCCTGACCTTAAGCCGATTGGTATTCCTCAATCGCGGCACGAGGGGAGACTAAGTGGAAAAGGCACGATCGGAAGGAAATCAACGATATGTATGGACGGTCATTCTATGACTGAAGCACACCACACAGTTCTGCAAAATTCCAGCTTGGTGGCTCCGTTCTTCGAGCA
>NW_025295124.1:0-1003 GCF_018294505.1 Triticum aestivum | reverse complement strand
GACTTCTTCCACTCTTGCACTCGACCAGGGATCGTGTTCAAGCGGGCCATCAGCGACTCAAGGTCATTCTGAAGTGTCTCCTCAGGCCAGAGCGTCGAGTCGATGCGAGAAGTGGCGGCCTTCAGCCTTGCGAGATAGTCCACGACAGCTGCAACACGAGACTCCAGTCGGAAAACATCCATGGCAACTTCGTCATTCACCGGAGAATTGACGGGGTCAAGGTTTGGCTCCAGTCGGCTGGTTTCTTCTTCAAAGTTTTGACAAAATTCTGCAAGGGTGATCACTAAGTCAAGGGGATAGTCGAATGGAAGAAGCCACAGTTGGAAATATTTGCCAAACATGGAGGTTTACCTTCAAGCATAAGAAACAGCTTCTTGGCAAGGCCACTCAGGAAGGCCTCCAGTTCAGCTTTCTTCTCAGTCAATTTGCTGACTTGGTCGGTCAAGGCAGCTTTGTCAGTTCTCAGTCGACTGACTTCCTTGTTGGCAATCCCAAGAGCAGTTTTCAGATTGGTATTATCTTGTTCGAGCTTGGTGACTGAAGCTAACTTCTCGTCAGCAAGCTTGATCTTCTCAGCTAGCTCAAGGTCTTTCTTCTGCTGGGCCTCCCTTACCTTACCTGCAAGTTACAGCGAGATCAGATGCCGAAACAAGCAAGGGGAAAAGCAGTCGTCAGGGTCTCACCAAACATACCTTCGGTCTCCTCCTTTGCCTTTGTCAGCTTCTCCTGAACCAGCTTCAAGCTCAGCTCGACTTGAGTATGTTTTTGTTCCAGCTCTGAGTAGCGAGCCACAAGATCACAGGAGTTCTGCGAAGAACCAATCGACTAAACGTCAAATGTAACTCACTTCCGAGTGAAAAAGGGAAAAACACACGTTTCTAAGACTACAGCCGAATACAAGCATTCGACCGTAGTCTCGGGGACTACACCCAGTGGGTGCACTCAGCGTGCCCCCACTAATCCTGTCGAAGACAAAGTCGACCAGTCGACCTCAAAAAAAAAA
>NW_025295123.1:0-1003 GCF_018294505.1 Triticum aestivum | reverse complement strand
ACTTACAGGGACAGGCATCCATGACCCAGCATCGAACGTGTCGGTCATCAGCGAGCGAATCCAGGCTGTAGCACTGGGCTAGCAGGACTCCGGTGAACCGGGCTGTAGCGGGCTAACAGGACTTCGGTATTCATCGCGTGACATTTCCCCGAAGGGACAGACACAGGAACGAAGAAGGACACATGCCGGCCAGCCTAAGTGTTCCGGAGCAGTAGCAAGCTACCATGGCTCAGTGAAACACTAGGAGACATTTCCCGGTAAGAGAGGCTACTAAAGATAAACAACTAGATGGTCAGATCCCACACATACCAAGCATTTCAATAACATACACACAATATGCTCGATATGTGCAAATACAACATGGCATCACAACATGACTCTACGACTCAAGTAATTTATTCAATAGGCTCCGAGGAGCGAGATATTACAAACATGGGTCTCATGACCCAACAATCAGAGAATACAAGTCAAAGCACAAACGGAAGCTATCATGTCTGGGTACAGACATCTATAATTGAAAAAGGCTGAGAAGCCTGACTATCTACCAATCCTGCCGAGGCACAAGATCATAGCTGAGGTAACAAGCTAAACGTCGAAGACCACGCGGAATTACTAGTGAGACTGAAGTCTCTCTGCAAAAACATAAAATAGGCAAACGTGAGTACAAATGTACCCAGCAAGACTTACATCAGAACTATCTACATATGCATCATTGTCAACAAAGGGATGGTGGGGTTTAACTGCAGCAAGCCAGCTTTGACTCGGTGGCTATCCTGAACTACGACTGCAATGTAACTCTTTTGAGGTGGCGCACACGAGTCCACATATTCACCATATCAATACACCACTATGGATCCGCTCCCGTCTCCCTACGAGAACGCCATCCACAGCACTCACGCTTATCTTGCGTATTTTAGAGTATCCACTTTCACTTGTCTATGAACTGATATAAGCAACCCAGAAGTCCTTTTCCGCGGACACGGCTATTCGAATAGATGATGTT
>NW_025295122.1:0-1003 GCF_018294505.1 Triticum aestivum | reverse complement strand
CCGTCCGAATCATGTTAGCAATTGCCGCATACTATGATTATGAGATATGGCAGATGGACGTCAAAACGGCATTCCTTAACGGCTTCCTTAAGGAAGAGTTGTATATGATGCAGCCGGAAGGTTTTGTCGATCCTAAGAATGCTAACAAAGTATGCAAGCTCCAGCGCTCAATCTATGGGCTGGTGCAAGCATCTCGGAGTTGGAACATTCGCTTTGATGAAATGATCAAAGCGTTTGGGTTTACACAGACTTATGGAGAAGCCTGTGTTTACAAGAAAGTGAGTGGGAGCTCTGTAGCATTTCTCATATTATATGTGGATGACATATTATTGATGGGAAATGATATAGAATTCTTGGAAAGTATAAAGGCCTATTTGAATAAGTGTTTTTCAATGAAGGACCTTGGAGAAGCTGCTTACATATTAGGCATCAAGATCTATAGAGATAGATCAAGACGCCTCATTGGTCTTTCACAGAGTCATACCTTGACAAGATATTGAAGAAGTTCAGTATGGATCAGTCCAAGAAGGGGTTCTTGCCTGTATTGCAAGGTGTGCAATTGAGCACGGCTCAATGCCCGACCACGGCAGAAGATATAGAAGAGATGAGTGTCATCCCCTATGCCTCGGCCATAGGGTCTATTATGTATGCCATGCTGTGTACCAGACCTGATGTTAACCTTGCCGTAAGTTTGGTAGGAAGGTACCAAAGTAATCCCGGCAAGGAACACTGGACAGCGGTCAAGAATATCCTGAAGTACCTGAAGAGGACTAAGGATATGTTTCTCGTTTATGGAGGTGACGAAGAGCTCGTCGTAAAGGGTTACGTCGACGCTAGCTTCGACACAGATCCGGATGACTCGAAGTCACAGACCGGATACGTGTATATTTTGAATAGAGGAGCAGTAAGCTGGTGCAGTTGCAAGCAAAGCGTCGTGGCGGGATCTACATGTGAAGCGGAATACATGGCAGCCTCGGAGGCAGCACAGGAAGCAGTCTGGATG
>NW_025295121.1:0-1003 GCF_018294505.1 Triticum aestivum | reverse complement strand
ACAGAAAATAAACATCTCTTTCTTCCTTATCTTCATATGTGGATTGTACAAATGTCCCATACACCTGCAATTAGACAAAACACAAAAGTGTGTGAAGTATTTTTGTTCTGGATAACATAAATAGATTATTGAATAGTTTGCACTAGAAATCACCTGACAAATATGCATATATGCAATATTTTTGGTCATATCCAAGGTAGTCATGTCCTCATCATCCTCCCCTTCTTGAAAATAAAGCCGTCCTCGGCGTTGCTTAATCTGAAATGTGGCTAACAAAAGAGACAAGGTGTACATGTTGTATATGTATATGTCATCCATTTTTACTTCCCTTGATTTTTGCATATATGACACATAAATAGATGAGTAACTTGCATAGTTCATAAAATCTAAAGCCAAAAAATTAGCACAAGAAGTAGAAGGCATGAAAATATTGCAACTCAGTTTGCACATATAAGTGGAGCTCTTATTCATTTCAAAAGATTGACAATGTTCATCATTAAACCATCCCAACGTTGGTGAATAAACCTTACTTGCATCAAATTTACATGCTACAACATGCTTAAATAAGCAAACATGCAATAAGTCATTCAACACAAAATCATCACCAAGATTAGAGGTCATATCAAAATGATTAAACATTGGTTCTTTTGCATCAATAGTTAATTCAATGGGTGCACTCAAAATTGTTGGTATTTCAGTTGTTTGATCACATGGCAAAGTCAAATTATCAACGTAGTCCTCTAAAATAGGTGGTGTGATCAAAGTAGTGGGTAGCTCATCAGATGGTGCATTCAAATTGACAAGGCATTCATCATTCTCATGTAGAGATGAAAGATCAGTACCTTTGTCATTACCTCTTATGATCAACTCAGATGATGTAGCCACTCTCGGGGGCGATGTGTCACATGGTGGAGGTGATGTAGTCCTGACAACAACGGATGTGGTTGTCATAGTATGCTTAGTAGTTGAAGGAACAATCATATCAACTCTTGGAATGTGCACC
>NW_025295120.1:0-1003 GCF_018294505.1 Triticum aestivum | reverse complement strand
TGGGCCGACCTAACACAACCGGGTGGAGAGGTCCACTGGTCAAAGCCCGTCCGTGCAAAGTCAAAGGGCTAGATCCCGTGGTCAAACGCTACAGGGTTAGGCGGGACGGGGGCCCTGGGGGGGTAGCACTGCCACCGGAGCATCGTACCGGGCCCTCATACATGCGGGGTGGTGTTGTGGCATGTCCGAAGAGGCGGCACGCGTCTCCGGGTTGTGGCCCCCCTCACGGACGGCAATGAAACGGTGGTAGACGTTCTGCGGTAACGATGCAGCGTGAATATTATTAAATACTTGGAGCGCGATAAAATCATGAGTTTTTTACACAACGTGGGCACATGTGCTATAGGACTGATGGTAATTTTTCATAATTTTTTGTGATGGAGAAGTATCTGAACACTTCCCTCTACGCGGATTGCTCTTCGCACGTCTACGACTGTGGCCGGCGGCCTTCGGGGGGTAGCATACCGTAAAATCTTGCGTAGGCGGCCTCTCACAAGTCTGGAAGTGTTGAGGCGGTTGCAAACGCCCAGCACGCGTCTTTGGTGCGTGCCCCCCCTCACGGACGGCGCCGCCGCCGGCACCCCGAGGGGGGAAACGGACGCGTCGGGTCTACACGGAGTGGATGTAGCTATGGGCCTGGCCCGGATGTTGCTCCCCGGTGTCCCTCTGGGCCGACCCGACACAACCGCGTGGAGAGGTCCACTGGTCAAAGCCCGTCCGTGCAAAGTCAAAGGGCTAGATCCCGTGGTCAAACGCTACAGGGTTAGGCGGGACGGGGGCCCTGGGGGGGTAGCAATGCCACCGGAGCGTCGTACCGGGCCCTCATACATGCGGGGTGGTGTTGTGGCATGTCCGAAGAGGCGGCACGCGTCTCCGGGTTGTGGCCCCCCTCACGGACGGCAATGAAACGGTGGTAGACGTTCTGCGGTAACGATGCAGCGTGAATATTATTAAATACTTGGAGCGCGATAAAATCATGAGTTTTTTACACAACGTGAGCACA
>NW_025295119.1:0-1003 GCF_018294505.1 Triticum aestivum | reverse complement strand
AAGGGGGAATCATCCGGGAAAGTATTCCCGGTGTTTCGTGTTTTCGGGCAGAGGAGCCGGAGGGGGAAAGTTGCGGGTTCGATAGGTTAGGGGGGTGTGGTGGACGAACGGACTGCGTATCCGGAATCGTCTCGTCGTTCTGAGCAACTTTCATGTAGAAAACATTTTCATCCGAGTTACGGATTAAAAGATATGATTTTCTAAAGATTTTATTAATTTCTGTATTTAATTAATTATTTAAATTAATTCGAAAATGGAATTATGACATCAGCATGATGTCATGCTGACATCATCAGTCAACAGAGTTGACTTGGTCAACCTGACCAGTGGGTCCAGTGGGACCCACCTGTCATACTCTGATTAGTTTTATTAGGGGTTAGCTAAACAAATTACGGTTTAATTAAACTAACAAGTTAATCAGATTAATTAAATAGGACTAATTAACTTAATTAATTCACTAATTAATTAATTAATTAATTATAATTTTTATTGATTCATCATTTTTTTTAATAGTTCTGGGGGCTGGGCCCCGGCTGTCATTGGCCCCAGGGGCCTAAGCGCGCGCAAGGGCTAACGGGCGCAGGGGCGCCTGGCGCGAGGCGAGCCCAGAGGCTGCCCGGGCGAGGCCATGGACGAAGGCGCCGGCGCCCACGACGCCGACCAGGAGAGGCGGCGGAGGGCCGCGGGTGGCGCGGTGGTGGAGGTAGTGGCGGGGCTGGCCGGAGCGGCTCACAGGAAGGGGAGGTAATCGAGGCGCGCGGCGGGAGTGCGAGCGTGCGTGCGCACGACGGCTATGGCCGCGGTCGTCGAGCGGGAACCTAGGGGAAGGAGGAGAGGTGCTCACGGGGGGGCGTGTAGGGTCCAGGGCAACGAGGGGCGAGGAGGAGGACGGAGACGATGCAACGGAGGGGAAGCAGGCCGGCGGTGAGGTCCCGGCGAGGTGTGGGGCTCCGGGCGGCGATGATGGCCGCCGACGGCGGGGCTGAGGAGGAAGCCCAGCATG
>NW_025295118.1:0-1003 GCF_018294505.1 Triticum aestivum | reverse complement strand
ACAAGGACACGTTCCGCACCAGAGTGGTACGGCAACCCTGTCCTGGAAATCATGTTGTTAGACAACGGTGAACCTTCGAACTATGAAGAAGCGATGGCGGGCCCGGATTCCGACAAATGGCTAGAAGCCATGAAATCCGAGATAGGATCCATGTATGAAAACGAAGTATGGACTTTGACTGACTTGCCCGATGAGCGGCGAGCCATAGAAAACAAATGGATCTTTAAGAAGAAGACGGACGCAGATGGTAATGTGACCATCTACAAAGCTCGACTTGTCGCTAAGGGTTATCGACAAGTTCAAGGGGTTGACTACGATGAGACTTTCTCACCCGTAGCGAAGCTGAAGTCCGTCCGAATCATGTTAGCAATTGCCGCATACTATGATTATGAGATATGGCAGATGGATGTCAAAACGGCATTCCATAACGGCTTCCTTAAGGAAGAGTTGTATATGATGCAGCCGGAAGGTTTTGTCGATCCTAAGAATGCTAACAAAGTATGCAAGCTCCAGCGCTCAATTTATGGGCTGGTGCAAGCATCTCGGAGTTGGAACATTCGCTTTGATGAGATGATCAAAGTGTTTGGGTTTACACAGACTTATGGAGAAGCCTGTGTTTACAAGAAAGTGAGTGGGAGCTCTGTAGCATTTCTCATATTATATGTGGATGACATATTATTGATGGGAAATGATATAGAATTCTTGGAAAGTATAAAGGCCTATTTGAATAAGTGTTTTTCAATGAAGGACCTTGGAGAAGCTGCTTATATATTAGGCATCAAGATCTATAGAGATAGATCAAGACGCCTCATTGGTCTTTCACAGAGTACATACCTTGACAAGATATTGAAGAAGTTCAGTATGGATCAGTCCAAGAAGGGGTTCTTGCCTGTATTGCAAGGTGTGCAATTGAGCAAGGCTCAATGCCCGACCACGGCAGAAGATATAGAAAAGATGAGTGTCATCCCCTATGCCTCGGCCATAGGGTCTATTATGTATGCCA
>NW_025295117.1:0-1003 GCF_018294505.1 Triticum aestivum | reverse complement strand
GACCGACACGTATGCGCACCTTGGGGTTCGACAATCATGGAAATCGCTTTGGGACCCCAAAACGGTGAGTAATAGTCCATGAAACATGTTAGAATCGACAAAAACCGCGAGTGTTGATGATCGACACGTAAACGCATCCCAGGGTTCGTTAATCGTGGAAATTAACCCGGGACCCCAAAACAGTGAGTAATAGTCCACGAAACAGGCCAGAATCAGCAAGTTTTGATGACCGACACGTAAACGCACCTCGTGGTTCGTCAATCGTGGAAATCACTCCGGGACCCCAAAACAGTGAGTAATAGTCCACGAAACGGGCCAGAATCAGCCAAAACTACGAATGTTGATGACCGACACGTAAACGCACCCCGGGGTTCGTTAGTCGTGGAAATCACTTTGGGACCCGAAAATGGTGAGTAATAGTCCAGGAAACGGACCAGAATTGGCAAATATTGTGAGTGTTCACGACTGACAAGTAAACGCACCCCGGGGTTTGACAACCATGGAAATCGCTTCGGGACCCCAAAACTGAGTAATAGTCCATGAAACGGGTCAGCATGGACAAAAACTGTGAGTGTGGATGACCGACACGTAAGCGCACCTTGGGGTTCGACAACCATGGAAATCGCTTTGGGACCCAAAAACGGTGAGTAATAGTCCACGAAACGGGCAAGAATCAGCCAAAACTGCGAGTGTTGGCACCCCGGGGTTCAAAAACCATGGAAACCGCTTCGGGACCCCAATATTGAGTAATAGTCCACGAAACGGGTCAGAATCGACAAAAACAGCAAGTGTTGATGACCGACACGTAATCGCACCACGTGGTTCGTCAATCGTGGAAATCACTCCGGGACCCCAAAACAGTGAGTAATAGTCCACAAAACGGGCCAGAATCACCCAAAACTACGAGTGTTGAGGACCGACACGTAAACACACCCCGGGGTTCGTTAGTCTTGGAAATCACTTCGGGACCCGAAAACGGTGAGTAATAGTCCGGGAAACGGAC
>NW_025295116.1:0-1003 GCF_018294505.1 Triticum aestivum | reverse complement strand
TGTCGTGTGCAGACGCTAAGTGGTGGAAACATGTATGAAGAAGTACACCCCTGCAGGGTTAACATCATCTATTCGAATAGCCGTGTCCGCGGTAAAGGACTTCTGGGTTGCTTATATCAGTTCATAGACAAGTGAAAGTGGATACTCTAAAATACGCAAGATAAGCGTGAGTGCTATGGATGGCGTTCTCGTAGGGAGACGGGAGCGGATCCATAGTGGTGTATTGATATGGTGAATATGTGGACTCGTGTGCGCCACCTCAAAAGAGTTACTTGCAGTCGTAGTTCAGGATAGCCACCGAGTCAAAGCTGGCTTGCTGCAGTTAAACCCCACCATCCCTTTGTTGATAATGATGCATATGTAGATAGTTCTGATGTAAGTCTTGCTGGGTACATTTGTACTCACGTTTGCCTATTTTATGTTTTTGTAGAGAGACTTCAGTCTCACTAGTAATTCCGCGTGGTCTTCGACGTTTAGCTTGTTACCTCAGCTACGATCTTGTGCCCTCGGCAAGATCTGGTAGATAGTCAGGCTTCTCAGCCTTTTTCATTTATAGATGTCTGTACTCAGACATGTTAAGCTTCCGCATGTGCTTTGACTTGTATGCTCTGATTGTTGGGTCATAAGACCCATGTTTGTAATATCTCGCTCCTCGGAGCCTAATGAATATTTACTTGTGTCGTAGAGTCATGTTGTGATGCCATGTTGTATTTGCACATATCGAGCATATTGTGTGTATGTTATTGAAATGCTTGGTATGTGTGGGATCTGACCATCTAGTTGTTTATCTTTAGTAGCCTCTCTTACCGGGAAATGTCTCCTAGTGTTTCCACTGAGCCATGGTAGCTTGCTACTGCTCCGGAACACTTAGGCTGGCCGGCATGTGTCCTTCTTCGTTCCTGTGTCTGTCCCTTCGGGGAAATGTCACGCGATGAATACCGGAGTCCTGTTAGCCCGCTACAGCCCGGTTCACCGGAGTCCTGCTAGCCCAGTGCTACAGCCT
>NW_025295115.1:0-1003 GCF_018294505.1 Triticum aestivum | reverse complement strand
ACCAAACCTCGTAGGACGACGAGGATGCGTAATACTTCAGAGTAGTACGTGATCCTGTCTTGGAAGTCATGTTGTTGGACAACGATGAACCTATGAGCTATGGAGAAGCGATGGTGGGCCCATATTCCGACAAATGGTTAGAAGCCATGAAATCCGAGATAAATGGAACTTTGAGAAGAAGACGGACGTGGACGGTAATGTTACCGTCTATGAAGCTCGACTTGTGGCAAAGAGTATTTCCACAAGTTCAAGGAGTTGACTACGATGAGATTTGCTCATCCGCAGCGATGCTTAGGTCCGTCGGAATCATGTAGGCATTAGCTGCATTTATGAAATCTGGCAGATGGATGTCAAAACAAGTTTCCTTACCAGTTTTCGTAAGGAAAGGTTGTATGTGATACAATCAGAAAGGTTTTGTCGATCCTAAGGATGCTAAAAGGTATGCTAGCTCCAGCGATCCTTCTAAGGACTGGAGTAAGCATCTCGGAGTTGGAATGTACACTTTGATGAGATGATCAAAGATTTTGGATTTATACAAAGTTTATGAGAAATTTGTATTTCCAATAAAGTGAGTGGGAGCGCTACAACATTTTTGATAAGTATATGTGAATGACATATTGTTGATCCGAAATGATGTAAAATTTCTGGAAAGCATAAAGGGTTGTTTGAAAGGAGTTTTTCAAAGGAAGACCTGGATAAAAGCTACTTACATATTGGGCATCAAGATCTATAGAGATAGATCAAGACGCCCGATGATACTTTCAAAGAACGCACACCTTGACATGATTTTGAAAGAGTTCAAAATAGATCAGCAAAGAAGGAGTTCTTGGCTGTGTTACAAGGTGTGAGTATTGAGTAAGACTCAAGACCTGACCACAGCAGAAGAGAGAGAAAGGACGAAGGTCGTCCCCTATGCTTTAGACGTAGGCTCTACAGTATGCTATGCTGTGTACCACACATGAAGTGTGCCTTGCCATGAGTTGGTCAAGGGGTACAATAGTGA
>NW_025295114.1:0-1003 GCF_018294505.1 Triticum aestivum | reverse complement strand
AATAAACCATTGACCATCGGAGCATGACCATAAAACATATCTCTCATATAAATCGAACAACCATTATTCTCAGACTTAAATGAGTAGCCATCTCGTATTAAACGAGATCCAGATACAATGTTCATGCTCAAACTTGGCACTAAATAACAATTATTAAGGTTCAAAACTAATCCCGTAGGTAAATGTAGAGGCAGCGTGCCGACGGCGATCACATCGACTCTGGAACCATTCCCGACGCGCATAGTCACCTCGTCCTTCGCCAGTCTCCGTTTATTCCGCAGCTCCTGCTGTGAGTTACAAATATGAGCAACGGCACCGGTATCAAATACCCAGGAGTTACTACGAGTACTGGTAAGGTACACATCAATCACATGTATATCAAATATACCTTTGGTGTTGCCGGCCTTCTTATCTGCTAAGTATTTGGGGCAGTTCCGCTTCCAGTGACCCTTCCCCTTGCAATAAAAGCACTCAGTCTCAGGCTTTGGTCCATTCTTTGACTTCTTCCCGGTAACTGGCTTACCAGGCGCGGCAACATCTTTGCCGTCCTTCTTGAAGTTCTTCTCACCCTTGCCCTTCTTGAACTTAGTGGTCTTATTGACCATCAACACTTGATGTTCTTTCTTGATTTCAGCCTCTGCTGACTTCAGCATCGAGAACACTTCAGGAATGGTCTTTTCCATCCCCTGCATGTTGTAGTTCATCACAAAGCTCTTGTAGCTTGGTGGGAGCGACTGGAGGATTCTGTCAATGACCGCCTCATCTGGGAGGTTAATGTTCAGCTGGGTCATACGGTTGTGCAACCCAGACATCTTCAGGATGTGCTCACTGACAGAACTGTTTTCCTCCATCTTACAACTGTAGAACTTGTCGGAGACATCATATCTCTCGACCCGGGCATGAGCTTGAAAAACTAGTTTCAGCTCTTCGAACATCTCATATGCTCCGTGGTGCTCAAAACGCTTTTGGAGCCCCGGTTCTAAGCTGTAAAGCATGCCGCACT
>NW_025295113.1:0-1003 GCF_018294505.1 Triticum aestivum | reverse complement strand
GCTTAGGGCTGTTTTGAAGAATAATAAGAAAATGTGGGAGGAATGCTTGCCTCATATTGAATTTGCTTATAATCGTTCATTGCATTCTACTACTAAGATGTGCCCTTTTGAAGTTGTGTATGGTTTCCTACCTCATGCACCTATTGATTTGTTGCCTCTTCCATCTTCGGAGAAGGTTAATTTTGATGCTAAACAACGTGTTGAATTGATTTTAAAAATGCATGAGTTAACTAAGGAAAACATTGAGCGTATGAATGCTAAATATAAACTTGCTGGAGATAAGGGTAGAAAACATGTTGTGTTTGCACCTGGAGATCTTGTTTGGTTACATTTGCGTAAGGATAGATTTCCTGATTTGCGCAAATCAAAGTTAATGCCACGTGCTGATGGTCCCTTTAAGGTGTTAGAGAAAATAAATGATAATGCATATAAACTTGAGGTGCCTGCAGATTTTGGGGTTAGTCCCACTTTTAACATTGCAGATTTGAAGCCTTATTTGGGCGAGGAACATGAACTTCCGTCGAGGACGACTTCATTTTAAGAAGGGGAGGATGATGAGGACATCAATACAATTGTTACACCCACAGCCCCTGCTGCTATACATACTGGACCAATTACTAGAGCTCGTGCACGCCAACTAAATTACCAGGTACTTTCGTTTCTTGGTAATGATTCTAATGTTCATGAGAATATGATGCTGCCTAAATTGGATACATTTGTTTTGCTTACAAATGAAGGGCCTAGCTTGGAGAAGGATGAACATTGGAGCAAGAACAAGCATGGAGATGATGGCATGCGCAAGGGGAACAAGAACGGAGTTACAAGTGATGATTTCAGGACTTTGAAGCCACCATAATGGGTGCATGAAGCCTTGGACGAAATATACAAGATGCCACTTCATAAATTTCGTCCCGAGGCTATTTTAGGTGCTGCGTCACCTTATTATTGGGCCAGGCCCATGTAATTTCGAAATACATAAGTATAGGCTATTTTTAGAGTCCGT
>NW_025295112.1:0-1003 GCF_018294505.1 Triticum aestivum | reverse complement strand
CCCCCCCTCAAACACGGAGACGAGTTTACCACGGTTTCCACCCCTCCCTCTATACCGCAGCAACACGTATTTTTTTACCCCTTTCAGAACGCGCTCCTCGCGCCACAAAGCCGCCTCTAGACGCGTGACCAATGAGCAGCGAGCTAAAACATATCGCAAATGTCAAAAATAATATAACGGGGTTAATATATATCGCGCACATGCGATATGTTTGTCACGAGGCGCAAAAAATAATTAAAAAGGGAATGCAACACGAGGATTTTCCAGGAGGTCACCCATCCTAGTACTACTCTCGCCCAAGCACGCTTAACTTCGGAGTTCTGATGGGATCCGGTCATTTAGTGATGGTATGATCGCATCCGACATGTTACCCCCGCCTTCGTCCCTTATGCTTGCCACTCCCAGGTCCACTGCAAAGATGATTGCCATTCTTACTACCATTACAACCGTTGCCTAATAATGGATAATGCCCTATATATACTACTTACTCCCCCCCCCCTCAAACACGGAGACGAGTTTACCACGGTTTCCACCCCTCCCTCTATACCGCAGCAACACGTATTTTTATACACCTTTCAAAACGCGCTCCTCGTGCCACAAAACCGCCTCTAGACGCGTGACCAATGAGCAGCGAGCTAAAACATATCGCAAATGTCAAAAATAATATAACGGGATTAATATATATCGCGCACATGCGATATGTTTGTCACGAGGCACAAAAAATAAGTAAAAATGGAATGCAACACGAGGACTTCCCAGGAGGTCACCCATCCTAGTACTACTCTCGCCCAAGCACGCTTAACTACGGAGTTCTGATGGGATCCGGTGCTTTAGTACTGGTATGATCGCATCCGACATGTTACCCCCGCCTTCGTCCCTTATGCTTGCCACTCCCACGTCCACTGCAAAGATGATTGTCATTCTTACTACCATTACAACCGTTGCCTAATAATGGATAATGCCCTATATATACTACTTACTCCCCCCCTCAAACACGGAGACG
>NW_025295111.1:0-1003 GCF_018294505.1 Triticum aestivum | reverse complement strand
AAGTTTTTGAATCATTTTTAGGATTAATTTAAATATTTTAATTCAACATTATCCAGAATAGTGCTTGCTGATGTCAGCATGACGTCAGCAGTCAACAGAGGTGTTGACTGGGTCAAGCTGACGTGTGGGTCCCGCATGTCATTGACTATTTTAGTTAATTAAGTTAATCAGTTAATTAGGTTAATTAATCTTCATTAGTTACTTTAAAAAGAATTAATTAAGTTAATTATTTAGTTAATTAATTAATTAATATTTAAGTTTATCTATCTATTTACTTATTTATTTATTTATATTTTTAATTTAATTAAACTTTTCCTTTTCTTTTTTTTTAAACCGTTCTGGGGCGGGGCCCCCTAGTCAATGGCCCGGGGGGGGGCCTAGCGGGTGGAGTCGGCGCGGGCGTCGGGCGCCAGCCCGAATGGGCGCACGGGCGTTATCGGGTGCGGGCGCCGCGCACCCGCACGGAGGCGACGGAGGGCGCCAGCGGGTTCGTGCCCACGATGCCTCCAGGGGAGGGCGTGTGGGCGTGCGGGGAGGGGAACCACGGCAGCGGCTCGCCGGAGTTGCATTCCGGTGACCACTTGGTCACCCACGAGCATCAGAAGGACGAACGCGTTGGCGCGCATCGAGTTGGGCTAGTGGTTGGTGCTGGAGGTGGCCGAAAACAAGGCCGGTGACGAGGTTCGGCGGCGGCGGGCGTGCAGCAGCAAGGGGGAGCGGGGACCGTCCATGGCCGGGCTTGGTCAGAGGGGCGTGGGCGCGAGCGCGCGCTGTCGAAGACAGGGGAGGAGAGGGGGAAGCTCACGGGGCGGAGTAGGGACGGGGCAACGTGCTCGGTGGAGGTCGGGGAGGTCGACGGGGACGAGCGGCGGAGAGGAGCAGTCCGGTGGGGAAGGGGAAGCAGGCCGGCGAGGGAGCTCCGGTCGCCGGCGCGTCTAGGCGGCAACGGGCGCGCGAGGGAGAAGGGCGAGGTCGTCGCGGCGACGGGCGACGGGGTCGGGGG
>NW_025295110.1:0-1003 GCF_018294505.1 Triticum aestivum | reverse complement strand
AGGAATAAAGTAGACATAAAAATATATGCTTAAAAAATGATAATCATGTACTTGAATTGTCTTAAAAGTGTATATAAATATCAATATACTTTTTTTGAGGTACACAAAAATATGTACAATGTGCAAAGAGGAAGGTAGCATAAAAAATATAAGATGTCAAAAATTTTGATCATGTATTTGAAAAAATTTAACTTTCACATAAAAAGTGTTCCCGGTATATACAAAACATGTTCAATGTGTATGTAAATAAGTTTACATCAAAACATATGTTTGAAAAAAAAATATTAAACATGTAGTTGAAAAAGTATTGAACTTGTACTGAAAAAATGTTTCAGATCTATATGAAAAATGCTTCATGTATTTAAAAAAATTGTTAGACTTTAATAAAAGTTATATTCCAGTTCTATAAGAAAATTGAAAGAAAAATCATAGAAAATAGACAAAAGAAACAAAAGAATGAATAAAACGAATGAAAATAGTGCAAAGAATGAAAACAGTAAAAATCGAGAAAGAAATAAAGAAGAAAACCGTTGAAAACAAAGGAAAAACAAAGAAATGACAAGAAAAGTAAAGAAATTAGGAAACAAAAAAATTGAAATGGCGAGGATGAGGATGTGATTTAGAAACACGTTCGGGAAATCAAATACTGTTGCACAATAATGATTATTTTCCAAAATCATGAACATTTTCTGAATTTGTGCGGAATTTGTTTCGTGATTGAAGGAGGGGGGGAGGGGAGGGCATTCAGGGGTGCGCGTATACCTCGCTTAGCGCGAGCCTGTAGGAGCGGTCACCAAAAGCGCGCTAGAATGGGCGGCCCAGAACTTACACAGATCTTCCACCCTTTTTTCTTCATATTTTTTTTACAATTTTGCATTCGTGTTTTTATTAATTTTTTACATTTTCTTATTTTTAGAAATGTTCTTTATATATCTATTATAAAAATCAATTTATTTACAAAATTGAAATTTTTAATCGGTATATGAAAAATGTTAAACATGTA
>NW_025295109.1:0-1003 GCF_018294505.1 Triticum aestivum | reverse complement strand
AATGGCCAACGTTGTCCTCAATTTCAACGCATTCCTAGAGAAAACCAAGCTGAAAGATGATGGCAGCAACTATACGGACTGGGTCCGGAACCTGAGGATCATCCTCATAGTAGCCAAGAAAGATTATGTCTTAGAAGCACCGCTAGGTGAAGCACCAATCCCAGAGAACCAAGACGTTATGAACGCTTGGCAATCACGTGCTGATGATTACTCCCTCGTTCAGTGCGGCATGCTTTACAGCTTAGAACCGGGTCTCCAAAAGCGTTTTGAGAAACATGGAGCATACAAGATGTTCGAGGAGCTGAAACTGGTTTTTCAAGCTCATGCCCGGGTCGAGAGATATGATGTCTCCGACAAGTTCTTCAGCTGTAAAATGGAGGAGAACAGTTCTGTTAGTGAGCACATACTCAGAATGTCTGGGTTGCATAACCGCTTGTCTCAGCTGGGAGTCAATCTCCCGGATGACGCGGTCATTGACAGAATCCTCCAGTCGCTTCCACCAAGCTACAAGAGCTTTGTGATGAACTTCAATATGCAGGGGATGGAAAAGACCATTCTTGAGGTATATTCAATGCTGAAATCAGCTGAGGTAGAGATCAGAAAAGAACATCAAGTGTTGATGGTGAATAAAACCACTAAGTTCAAGAAGGGCAAGGGTAAGAAGAACTTCAAGAAGGACGGCAAGGGAGTTGCCGCGCCCGGTAAACCAGTTACCGGGAAGAAGTCAAAGAATGGACCCAAGCCCGAGACTGAGTGCTTTTATTGCAAGGGAAGTGGTCACTGGAAGCGGAACTGCCCCAAATACTTAGCGGACAAGAAGAAGGCCGGCAACACCAAAGGTATATGTGATATACATGTAATTGATGTGTACCTTACCAGTACTCGTAGTAGCTCCTGGGTATTTGATACCGGTGCGGTTGCTCATATTTGTAACTCAAAACAGGAACTACGGAATAAACGGAGACTGGCGAAGGACGAGGTGACGATGCGCGTCGGGAATGGT
>NW_025295108.1:0-1003 GCF_018294505.1 Triticum aestivum | reverse complement strand
CTTAGGGTAACGCGAGTCGAGGCGGACGTCGTCGCGGTAGCGACGACGGACGCCAAGACGAGCACGTGACACCACTGCAATCCTGTCTTAGCGTAATGCGAGTCGAGGCGGACGTCGTCGCGGTAGTGACGACGGACGCCAAGACGAGCCTGTGACACCACTGCCACCCTGTCAATTTTGGGTAACGGTAGCGACGATGGTCGCCGAGACGAGCACGTGACACCACTGTCACCCTGTCTATCTTAGGGTTACGTGAGTCGAGGCGGACGTCGTCGCGGTAGCGACGAGGGACGCCGAGACGAGCACGTGACACCACTGCCACCATGTCTATCTTAGGGTAACACGAGTCGAGGCAGACGTCGTCGCGGTAGCGACGACGGACGCCGAGACCAGCACGTGACACCACTGCCACCCTGTCTTACCGTAACGCGAGTCGAGGCAGACGTCGTCGCGGTAGCGACGACGGACGCTAAGACGAGCCCGTGACACCACTGCCACCCTGTCTATCTTAGGGTAACGGTAGCGACGTTGGACGCCGAGACGAGCACGTGACACCACTGCCATCCTGTCTTAGCGTAACACAAGTTGAGGCGGACGTCGTCGCGGTAGCGACGATGGACGCCGAGTCGAGCACGAGACACCACTGTCACCCTGTCTATCTTAGGGTAAGGCGAGTCGAGGCGGACGTCGTCGCGGTAGCGACGATGGACGCTGAGACGAGCACATGACACCACTGCCACCCTGTCTATCTTAGGGTAAAGCGAGTCCAGGCGGACGTCATCGCGGTAAGTACGACGGACGCCGAGACGAGCTCGTGACACCACTGCCACCCTGTCTATCTTAGGGTAACACGAGTCGAGGTGGAGGTTGTCGCGGTAGCGACGATGGACGCTGAGACGAGCAGGTGACACCACTGCCACCCTGTCTATCTTAGGGTAACGCGAGTCGAGGCGGACGTCATCGCGGTAGCGACGACGGACGCCGAGACGAGCACGTGACACCA
>NW_025295107.1:0-1003 GCF_018294505.1 Triticum aestivum | reverse complement strand
TTTGAACTTATTTGAACTCCATAGTTTTTCTGTGCTCAAAATGCACCATTCAAAGCCACATCATCAATTTTCAACACTTTCTGACTTCAGTTGTTATTTTTCATGCATTTACTGATTATTTTGAGCTATAAGACCCTGAAATTGGAAAGCACTTCAAATGAACTCTGAGAAGGTTGAAAGTTGGAATGGTATCATAATTTGACCCACATAGCATGTGCAAGAATGTAGAGAGGGTTACGGCAAAAACTGGATGCACTTCGTGTACAAAACGGACAATCTCTTTCGAAGTATCAGGGTTTCATACGGAAACTCGTCTGTTACAAAGGGGTTTAATTTTTTTTGAACTTATTTGAACTCCATAGTTTTTCTGTGCTCAAAATGCACCATTCAAAGCCACATCAGCAATTTTCAACCCTTCCTGACTTCATTTGTTATTTTTCATGCATTTACTGATTATTTTGAGCTATAAGACCCTGAAATTGAAAAGCATTGCAAATGAACTCTGAAAAGATTGAAAGTTGGCATGGTATCATCATTTCACCCACATAGCATGTGCAAGAAAGTACAGAGGGTTACGGCAAAAACTGGATGCACTTCGTGTACAAAACGGACAATCTCTTTCGAAGTATCAGGGTTTCATACGGATCCTCGTCTGTTACAAAGGGATTTCATTTTTTTTGAACTTATTTGAACTCCATAGTTTTTCTGTGCTCAAAATGCACCATTCAAAGCCACATCATCAATTTTCAACCCTTTCTGACTTCATTTGTTATTTTTCATGCATTTACTGATTATTTTGAGCTATAAGACCCTGAAATTGAAAAGCATTTCAAATGAACTCTGAAAAGGTTGAAAGTTGGCATGGTATCATCATTTGACCCACATAGCATGTGCAAGAAAGTAGAGAGGGTTACGGCAAAAACTGTATCAGGGTTTCATACGGATCCTTGTCTGTTACAAAGGGATTTCAATTTTTTTGAACTTATTTGAACTCCATAGTTTT
>NW_025295106.1:0-1003 GCF_018294505.1 Triticum aestivum | reverse complement strand
ACGCAGTAAATGTTTCTGGAATTTAGATAATTCTTAAATGATTTATTAATTCCAGAAAATAGCTAAAACTTCAATAAATCATAGGAAATTAACCGTAACTCCAAATTAAATAATTTATATATGAAAAATTATCAGAAAAATTCAAGGAATCCATCTGTACCATTTTCATGCATGTTAGAACAACTTATCACTACTGTTTAGGACAAATGAAGTGAATGGCATTTGAATAATCACATATGGAGTTTGAATTTGAATTTTATATTCAAACCAACTTCATTTAATCTGGTTTTAGTTGCATTAGCTCAAAACACATTCATTTTTGCCATGTCATAGCATGCATCATATTGTGCATTGCATTGATCGTGTTTTTCTGTATTTGCCGGTAATTGTCCCCTCTCGATAGACGTGTACCGACGATGTGATCGATGACACCGATGAAGAGCTATATTATCTTCAGAAGTGCCAGGCAAGCAAAACCCCCTTGTTCATTCCGATACAATCCTACTCTCTCGCTCCTGCTCTCTTTTAATGCATTAGGACAACACCGATTTTTCTGTTACTTGCTGCGGTAGCTGAACCCCTTTATCCTCTGCATGACCTGTCATTCCACAGTAATTAGATGAAACCCACTAGCATGAGTAGGAGTTGTTTGAGCCCTGATGTGCCTACTCAATTATGTTTGTTTGTCATGCCTGCTATTGCTTAGAGTTGTGTCAGGTCTGATTCATCGGGGATGAATCAGAGGCGTGTGAACGTGTCCTACTGTGTGTGAGCTAAGTGTGTGAACACGATTTGGTAAAGGTAGCGGTGAGAGGCCATGTAGGAGTACATGGTGGGTTGTCTCATTGCAGCCGTCCTCAGGAACTGAGTGCTGTGTTTGTGATCCATGATTCAGCTACTACCATACATTGGGCCCTGAAATATGACCCCGCTCGACTTCTTATTCACCCTAGTCCTCTGTCCAGGAGTTGCAAGTAGTTTCTGGTGTTTGTAGCTTACTGGA
>NW_025295105.1:0-1003 GCF_018294505.1 Triticum aestivum | reverse complement strand
AAAATATTTTTAAAATATCAAAATAATAGTTTTAAGTAACTGTTTGAAATTATCATTTAAAATTATTATTTTCTTTAAACATTTATTGAATGCTTTTCAAGTAAAACATTAACTGTTTTCAATTTAATCCTTTTGTATTTATTAATTATGTTTAAACTTAAAATAATAATTTTAAGGACATGTTTAAATTATAATTTTAAATATATTTTTTCTTCAAACCTAGCAGGGATGTCTATCGTTAGCATGTCCACGTTCTGGCAAAAGTTGGGGTCATCTCAAGAATGTCTAAATAAACACCATGTTCAACGTAAGATGTTCATGTAGGCCAGAAGGCTTCGTTTGTGAGCACATCGTTTATCGACATCCATCAAAGGACCCCTATTTTTTCGTTAGCTTGTATGATTAATTCAATGCACCATGCGAAGTTGTTTTGGTGTTCGACAAATTTTGCATTTTCTGGAGTTTTCTCGGTCAAAATGGCAGATAAATAGGCGAATGTGTCGCAACTTGCATATAGTGTCAGAAATCATTCCAACCTAGCATGGATGACTACCATTAGCATGCCCATTGCTTGCAAAAGTTTGGGTCATTTCAAAAATGTCCTAAAATAGACCATTTGAATGGAGGGTGTTCGAGTAGGCTAGAAGGCTATGTTTGAAAACATGTTGCTTGTCGACATCCTTGAAATGACAAAAAAATCGTGGCTTTTTTGACCAATTCAAGTCACCATGCCAAGCTGTTTGGATTTTTTGATAAGTTTTGTATTTTCTAGAGTTTTCTCGGTTAAAAAGGCCGATAAATGACTGGACGTGTCGTAACTTGCATACAGTATCTAAAGTTGTTTAAACCTGGCATGGCTGCCTACAATGGGCATGCCAACCTGCTCAAAAAAATTGGGGGCATTTCAAGACTGTCCAATAAAACATCATGTTCAACATAGAGTGTTCAGGTTAGTCTGAGAGCAGGTTATTTCTTGACATCCTTACGATGGCCCCAATTTTTT
>NW_025295104.1:0-1003 GCF_018294505.1 Triticum aestivum | reverse complement strand
TTACAACTCAAAAACCAACAGTTCTAGAATGAGAGATGTAAAAACTTAGGAAAAATAAGCACCCGACCCATATGGACCCGCTTGAAGACTATCAACTCACATTCTTCTCCCCCTTTTGTCAGGAATGACCAAAAAGGTTTGAATACATAGAGTGTCTACTCGTTCCCAAGCGGTGTGGGTGGAGATGTTGGGGCAGCCGGGTCGATGTTGGAGTTGGGCTGTGCAGAGGGTCCTAATGCAAAATCTTGGTGCAGTGAAGCCATCGCTAGTGAAGTGGTGTCGTCCTCTTCATCAATGACTCTCGAAACAATAGTTGGAGCTGAAGAAGAATACTCCGAATCTTCAAGGGAAGGAGTTGGACGCCAACTTGCTGATTGTGGAGGCCTAGAATCAAACTTGAAACATTCACTGAAGTCATCTACTCGATGATCATCTTTAGAACAGAGCATTGTGAGGCTCTCCCAGGACCGCCGACAGGCCTCATGTGCAACAAATGACTTCTTGGTTGCAAGGTTTTGAATGCGATTAACATCAACTAGTAGACCCTGCATCTGGCGCTTCAGCCAGTCATGACGCCTATCCTGCTTTTGATGAAGTGACACAAGAAGCTCTCTATCATTTAGGACACGAGCATGCTTCTGAAGCCTTTGAGCTACCGTGCTGGCTGTTGCATTAGTGTTAGCATGATGCGACAGCGAAAGCTGACCAGCAAGAGGGCCAGCAGGAGCAGGAGGATTAAGCACATGAACGCCTTAAATTGGTTGAGTGAAGCTTTGAAAGGCGACATTGTATTCATGTAGTGGCTTCTTGGCAGGCTCTGAGTATATGGCTTCATATGACATATCAACTTCGGGCAGAAATACAACATGGTTGCGCGGTGAAGCTTGATAGTTGATGGTGGAGTGAAGCTTAATGAGCCGCATGACTGTAGCGACCCGACCTCAGACGGTCAAGGCTCTGTATATCCGTGCATCCCTGGATCAGTATGCTGGCACACATAGTA
>NW_025295103.1:0-1003 GCF_018294505.1 Triticum aestivum | reverse complement strand
GAACGATTAGAGAAGTGTGAGGCGGGTGAGTTGAGACCTCACAGCGAGATCACTTGGTTGTCTTGACGTTCAGGCATGACCGTCATGAGCTCGGAACACACGCATCGAAAGATGAACAAGAGTCACATAGAGATGTGATTGGCAAGTTGGCCTACCGGTTGAGATTTTTCGTCATCAGTGGTGTTACACCAATGGCGAACAATTGAAATGTGGGTCTTGTATCACTCACAATCAATTTTGAGAGATATTGATTTGAGTGGGAGCGCACTGTTGAATTAACATGTTTAATTCTTAGTGCAATTAATTATGAACATTGTCTAAGTGTTATATGCAAAATAGTTGTAGAATAATGGCTCGCGTTTCCACCTTCCCTGTTAAAATTGAATAGCTGTTAAATATCTGGTTAAAACTTTACGATTGGTACCGTAATATGAGGATTGTCCTCAAAAGTGCCGAGAAGGACTTTGTCCTATCGCATGCTTTCCGTATCCTCCTGCTAATGCTATGGATCATGTGACCCTCGTCCTTTGATCCAAAAGCTAGAATTCTGTTACGGTCAAGTGGAATATGTTTGCTTCCATGAAACCCAAACTTCGAAAGTTGGGATAGTTATATGATATTCATGGAACTGAAAATTATTTTCAGATACAAACAAAGCAATGTTTGTTTGCAAGTATTAGTAAAAGTGTTTACTATGCATTTGACTGTTGGGAAAGGGATCCAGAAGAACGCCTGTCATATAATGAAAGGTGAATAAAACAACAACTTAAAGAGAAAGGAAGTGTCCAAAGGGTGTTAGTATGACTTACACGCCTAGGAAGTCCGGGGCTAATGCCACTCTTAAGTTGGGTGCTTCTTCTGAGAGTAGGAGAAATACTAAAAGTTAAACTGCTAGAAGTATAAAGGCAAAAGGAAAGAAGACTGGAATATCCAGCTCATGTATGAATGTCATACAAGTTTTTGATGTATAGAAGGCTGGTCAAAGATATAGTTCTTGCGAATT
>NW_025295102.1:0-1003 GCF_018294505.1 Triticum aestivum | reverse complement strand
CAACGAGGGGCCTCAACCACATCCACCAAGAGTGTGGACAGGATATTATACAAAGGGACATCAAGTCAGACAACATTTTGCTTGAACCAGAGTTCCACGCCAAGATCGCCAACTTTGGGCTTACTCTCGAAAGGGTGTCAACCCAGGCCAGTCCCACCACATGTCAGCCATTTGTGGTACACACGGGTACATGACCCCCTAGTGAGTCTCAAATCCAGCAAGGCATCTCAAACATTTTCAATGAACGCTAACTAAATGCAAATTTTGCAGAATACTTTCAGTACAATGGAAAGGCGAGCGAGAAGACTGACATCTATAGTTTTGGTGTCGTTCTGCTAGAGGTGACAACCGGCATGGTTGTCAAGGGCATTGGAGGTGGAGAAAGCTTGGGTGAATGGGCATGGAAGGTATTACAGGATGCTATTTAACCAAAGACAAAATTGACAAGCATATCCGTGACTCGGCTCACTTGGAGAATATCTTTGTGGTGCTAAAACTAGGTGTATCCTACAGGAGTCCTCAGGCGCATCTGCGCAGAGCACGAAGCACGTCTTTACCCAGCTCATGCTCATCCAGTGTGACTGGAGGCACATACGTACAGAGGCTGGGGCTAAGCCCATGTTGTGGAGTAGCCTTTGTCATCATTATTTACATAGCTCTCTTCACATTTCTGTATTAAAAAATATATAGTGTAACTTCTCCGAAGCCAAGAAAAAATTGTAACACTGATGGGCAAGGAAGAAGATAGGCATATAAATGTCATAAAACACAAAGTACAGTGCAGATCATAGGTAGGTAATATTTACCGTGGTTGCCAGGAATCATAAAACATTGTGGCCGGCTATACTGCCTGAGCTCAGAAACTCCAAGAGGAAGTTCAGGGTTTTCCAATGTTATGTGTTCAGGCGTATACCAAGCAGGAGGCTGGAGAGCATACTCAAAAGGGCAGAAACAATGCTGCTCATATGTAAATGAGCATGGATTTGGATATCTGCAAAAGAAA
>NW_025295101.1:0-1003 GCF_018294505.1 Triticum aestivum | reverse complement strand
TGGAAGGACCTTGGCCCACCAAGGCCCAAGTGGGGAGGCCCGCCCCTTTCCCTCTAGGGGAGACCAAATTGGGGAAGGGGAAGGACTCCCCTTCCCTTGTTGGCCAGCGCAAGGGGAGGGGAGTCCTGCCCCTCCTATTGGCTGCCCCTCTCCCCTATAACCTGTATATAGTGGAGGTCTTGGCCCTTTTCTACACACAAGTTTGGGAGCCTCCTCTAGTTCTTATAGCTCTAGTTCTAGTTGGTCCTAGATGACTAATTAGAGCTTGATCTAGTTCCTCCAATCCTCATAATAAGAAGCTTTGGACGGGGAAATTCTACTGGATCATGCAGACTGTATGCTTGCAACCAAGTAGGGAGGCCATGCTTTCGGTCTTCTGTTCTAGAGATTGTTCGAGGGCGAGATCGTTGTCAACGGTTGGAGGGACTCCAAGTATGGTCTACACCAACTCATCTACTTCGGTAACACTCTAGAGTCGGTAATGATCATTGGTCCAAACCCTATATGCATCTTCATATTGTTCTTGGGTATTCATACTCAGAAACTTATTGTTTTCTACTACATTTTCCAACAGTGGCATCATGAGCGGTTCTATGAGTAGATGTCAGTTTCGATCTTGATCACATGTGCATGTGAAGGCTAACTTTCTTTCTTTGCTTCCCTCGAGTGTTGCTTCAGCTTAGTTCATTGACGGCATGGTGTCACTTTCACAAGGTTCTGACAATTGATTTAATCTAGCAACAAGAATTATTGCCTTAATTATGTGCATGCATGTAGCTAGAGTTATCCGGAAAATGATTAGGGGATGTCTAAATTTGTTTTGCTCTTGAGGGCATTCATCGTGATATGCATTTGATCAGGCAATGAGGCGCGCATGTCGAGTTTGGGCCAGTACTCCATGTCCCAGAAAACAGACCCCGCTTTCCATACCTTCAGCAGCGGCTCCTTCGCCTTTTTCATCTTTCCCGGCGTGGGGCACTCTTCCCAGTTTTCAACAACTCAT
>NW_025295100.1:0-1003 GCF_018294505.1 Triticum aestivum | reverse complement strand
GGGGGGGGGAGAGGCGCAAGTGGGAGTGGGGAGCTGACGAGGCCAGGAGGCTCGGCCTTATCCCCTCGGCGCGAGCAGCGGGGTGGCGAGGTGGTCGGGCGGCGACCGCGCGGGCGCGTGCCTCGGTCGGGTGAACAGGGGAAGGGGATGACCGCGGGGAGGAGTGGGCTGGGCTGTGCACTGTAGCAATGGGCTACAAGTGCACAGTAGTAGCTAGGCCCTTTTCTATTTCCTTTTTTTTAGAGAGAGAAAGGGAATTATTTGGCCAACTATTTCACTTAGCAAACATTTGGGAGGTGTCCCATTAAATCCCTGGTGATCATAGGCATTGCCACAATTATTTTGGAGACCAGAAGAATTCATTTGTTTTTTTTAAAGGATAGCATTTAAAAATGCTGAATTGGTGCTGTTATAATTGTTAATGTTCATCTTTGCACCAAAGTGATGTTGTGTTCCTTAACAAATAATTGTTATGGAATTTTCGACAGATGATGAACATTTTTCCGGCAACTTTTGATCAACTTCAACTTCACTTGTATTTGAATTGACTGGAATTTCAAATGGGATATTGGACAAAGATGATTAAGCACTGTTTGGATAAATGGTTAGCTTAATCACAGAGGGTTACTGTAGCATGACACTGGGGGTGTTACAAATCTCCTCCACTACAAGAAATCTCGTCCCGAGATTTAAGTGGGGAAGTAAAGAGTAACTTCGGGAGAACTGACCCTTATAGGGTTAATTATCTGGTGAATAAATCAGGGAATGAGGCGGAAGTATCTCTCGAGTTGAACTTAAATAAAACGTCGAGAGCAAAGTATGAGGGTACCATGACAAGTTTTAACGGGCAGGCAATCATTCGATGCCTAATGAAATGGTGAAAAGGGGTTCCAAGCAACGGAATAATTATTGTTTCCGATGCCAGAATTGGTGATCTCATCGGAAGGTGGCTCGTGAATTACTTACGAGTCCACGCGAGAGGAATAACTTTGGGAACAGGGGG
>NW_025295099.1:0-1003 GCF_018294505.1 Triticum aestivum | reverse complement strand
TAGCTCTTACAGTGATTCGCAATTGAATGCAATCGAGCGGGTATCTTTGTGATTAACTCACAATACCCAAGAATTAGTGATTAACATGTTTAACCATAATTCCCAAGAACTATATCTTTGACCAGCCTACTATACAACAAAAACTTGTATGACATTCATACATGAGCTGGATATTCCAGTCATCTTTCTTTCTGCCTTTTTACTTCTAACAGTTTAACTTTTAGTATTTCTCCTACTCGCAAAAGAAGCACCCAACTTAAGAGTGGCGTTAGCCCCGGACTTCCTAGGCGTGTAAGTCATACTAACACCCTTTGGACACTTCCTTTCTCTTTAAGTTGTTGTTTTATTCACCTTTCATTATATGACAGGCGTTCTTCTGGATCCCTTTCCCAACAGTCAAATGCATAGTAAACACTTTTACTAATACTTGCAAACAAACGTTGCTTTGTTTGTATCTGAAAATAATTTTCAGTTCCATGAATATCATATAACTATCCCAACTTTCGAAGTTTGGGTTTCATGGAAGCAAACATATTGCACTTGATTGAAACGGAATTATAGCTTTTGGATCGAAGGACGAGAGTCACATGATCCATAGCTTTAGCGGGAGGATACGGAAAGCATGCGATAGGACAAAGTCCTTCTCGGCACTTTTGAGGACAATCCTCATATTACGTTACCAATCGTAAAGTTTTAACCAGATATTTAACAGTTATTCAATTTTAATAGGGAAGGTGGAAACGCGAACCATTATTCTACAACTATTTTGCAAGAAACACTTAGACAGTGTTCATAATTAATTGCACTGAGAATTAAACATGTTAATTCAACAGTGCGCTCCCACTCAAATCAATATCTCTCACAATTAATTTTGAGTGATACAAGATCCAGACTTCAATTCATCGCCATAGAATCATCATCTCATAACGGGAATTTTAATCGGTAGGCCAACTTGCCGATCACATCTCTATGTGACTCTTGCTCATCTTTCGATGCGTGTGTT
>NW_025295098.1:0-1003 GCF_018294505.1 Triticum aestivum | reverse complement strand
TTTCCATGTGATGCTCAACTCAAAATCCTACACCTACCAATCCCTTCGAGTGAAGCCTTTGGAAATCTCATACAGTTCAGTCACTTTCTTCAGTGACAGAGACGAAGTTCTTCTGGTCGCTGATGAATTTGTTCTGACTGAGGAGTTAGGAATTCGTCAGTGCGAATTACCTACACAGTGAGGAACATGATAGCCCTGAGGAATTTGCGAGTCAAATTTCCGACCGTTGCTGTGCTGCGCGCCAGCTGTCCCAAAATATCTTATCCACCTAACGGTCATATCATTGAGGGGCATTTATGTCTTATCATGTCAGGCTGCTCCCTAGGCTATAAATAGCCGCCCCCTATAACCACTAGCTGGTTGGCTGCTCCGAGAGAACTTGACACTTGTCATTTGAGAGCAACCCATCCTCCGAGGACTTTGAGCGAAAATCGTCGAGTGAGGAAAATCCCAAAAAACCCAAACACCTCCAAACCCAAAGTGATTGAGCATCACTGAAGAAATTGATCCTGCGTGGATCCGACGCTTGTTACCTTTGAAGACTGTGCTTCTTCCAAACGGTTAGGCGTCAAGGTCTAGAACATCCAAGAGGAATTGTGGATCGCCGAGTGACCAAGTCTGTGAAGGTTTGGAAGTCACCTGAAGACTTACCACGAGTGATTGGACGAGGCCTGTGTGGTCTTAGTTCAAGGAGAATATGGTGAGGACTGGGTGTCCTGAGTTGCGGCTCAGTGACTGGGTGTCCGGGACTGCGTGTCCTCGAGTTTAAATACTCAGCCGCTCCAACCAGACGTACAACTGAGACAGCAGTTGGAACTGGTCTACCAAATCATTGTCTTCACCAACCTAACTGGTTCTATTTCCTCAACCCTTTCATTTCCTCATTACTGTGTTGAGTGTTTGTTCATATCTGTGTTTGAAGACTTTGACTGAAGACTTTCTCAATTTCCTCAGTTCAATTTCTTTAGTCTGTTTGTCTTCATCTTGTGTTATCCTGTGATTA
>NW_025295097.1:0-1003 GCF_018294505.1 Triticum aestivum | reverse complement strand
TGTGCGTGTAACAATGGTATTGATGTCCTCATCTTCCTCCCCTTCTTGAAATGAAGTCGTCCTCGATGGAGGCTCATCTTCCTCACCCAAATAAGGCTTAAATTCTGCAATGTTAAAAGTGGGACTAACCCCAAAATCTGCAGGCAGCTCAAGTTTATATGCATTATCATTTATTTTCTCTAACACCTTAAAAGGACCATCAACACATGGCATTAGCTTTGATTTGCATAAATCTGGAAACCTATCCTTATGCAAATGTAACCAAACAACATCTCCAGGTGCAAAGACAACACATTTTCTACCTTTGTCTCCAGCAAGTTTATATTTAGCATTCATATGCTCAATGTTTTCCTTAGTTAACTCATGCATTTTTAAGATCAATTCAGCATGTTGTTTAGCATGAAAATTAACCTTCTCCGAAGATGGAAGAGGCAACAAATCAATAGGTGCACGAGGTAGGAAACCATACACAATTTCAAAAGGGCACATCTTAGTAGTAGAATGCAATGAACGATTATAAGCAAATTCAATATGAGGCAAGCATTCTTCCCACATTTTCTTATTATTCTTCAAAACATTGCTAAGCATAGTAGACAATGTTCTATTGACTACTTCAGTTTGTCCATCAGTTTGGGGTGACAAGTAGTACTAAAAAGCAGTTTAGTCCCCAACTTAGCCCATAAACATCTCCAAAAGTGGCTATGAAATTTAGTATCATGATCTGAAACAATAGTATTTGGCAAACCATGCAAGCGAATAATTTCACGAAAGGACAAATCAGCATCATCGCTTTTATGACATGGTATAAAGTGTGCCATTTTCAAGAATATATCCACGACAACAAATTTGCTATCCCTCCCCTTCTTTGTTCGAGGTAAACCTAAAACAAAGTCCATAGATATATCCTCCCAAGGAACACTAGGTACAGGCAAAGGCATATATAAACCATGAGGATTGAGTCGTGACTTAGCTTTTTGACATGTAGTGCAGCGAGCAATAAAAC
>NW_025295096.1:0-1003 GCF_018294505.1 Triticum aestivum | reverse complement strand
CCCCCCCCCCCGACAGTAGTCCTCGAAGCTGTGAAGGTCCGCCGTCTTTGGATGAGTGGGCCTTCGCAGCTTCCCCCTTGAGAAAGGCGGAATCTGCGAACGCCGGGTCCGGCAGCACCCACTGTGTGCCGGTTATTTCGGAAACCGGATCGCGAGGCGGGAACCGAGGAGTCCGTCGAATCTTGAGGCGATCCCTCGGGCTTCGCACTGGCGCCACGTGGTGCCCGGAAGCCGGAGGGGCTTGACAGGCCACAGGCGTGACGGGAACAGGCGACGGGCCGGGGGCCCGCCGCCGCGCGCCCTTGGCCACGCGTGCGGATTCATCGCGGCGTCTGGGGGCCGGTTGCACTTCCTCGTGCAGTTAGTGCGTGTGTACATGCACACTTATTGCGGGGTAGTGCAATGGGCGCGTGCAGACGATCCCACTTCCCCATGTTTGAACTGGGGCTTATAAATTGAGGGGGGCAAGGGGGCGGCGGGCATTATTCTCACTCGCGCCCTCCTGTCCCCCCGCTCTCGCTCTGCTCCTTGCCACCAACGCACAGCTGCGCCCGCAGCCCCGAGCAGAGCACTTCTCCGTCATCCTTCTTCCTTCCGCTTCTATCCATGGCGCTGCCGTCGGGCTCTTGGATGGGCTCCAACGTCACCAACGACGACATCACGCAGCTTCGAGCTTCGCGGCGCTTGCCGCGGGAGACGGACGTTGGCGTCCGCCTGTCGGGCGGTGAGCAAAGGCCCCGACCCGAGGGCAGGAGCGCGTCGTCTTCCTTACTCACTTCAAGCACGGGCTCGGGCTGCTGGCGAGCACCTTCCTCCGCGCCTTCCTGGAGTTCTTCGGGCTTCAACCGCACCACCTCGGCACCGGCGCCATCGTCCAACTCTCCGGCTTCGTGACCCTGTGTGAGGGGTACTTGGGGGTTGAGCCGACGATCGACCTCTGGGCGCGATTCTTCTCCTTGAAGCAGCAGGGCCCGTCGGCCGGGGAGTTCGCCGACTGCGGCGC
>NW_025295095.1:0-1003 GCF_018294505.1 Triticum aestivum | reverse complement strand
TGCGAAGTGAGTTGTCCTTCTTGGGAACCATGACGACATTGGCAAGCCACTCGGAGTGGTATATCTCTCGGATAAACTCTGCTGCAAGGAGTCGAGCCACCTCCTCGCCAATGGCTTTTTTCTTCTGAACGGCGGACCGTCGAAAATGTTCTTTAGCAGGTTTCGCTTTTGAGTCGACTCTAAGGCGATGCTCAGCCAGCCCGCTGGGAACACCCGGCATGTCAGCTGGTTTCCATGCAAAGATGTCCCAGTTCTCACGGAGGAACTGGATGAGCGCTTCTTCCTATTTAGAGTCGAGTGTTGCGGAAATATGGGTCGGAGCTACATTGGGGTCAGTCGGGTGGATATGAACTGGCTTTGTCTCCCCAGACGACTGAAATGCTGACTCTGTGGCGGGCTTCTTGGCCCGCAAAAAATCACTCGGATCTGCATTTTTCTTGTATTCCTCCAGCTCCACCACTGTTTTCTGGTCATCCGCAATCTTTGAGCCTTTCTGGAAACACTCTTCTGCCTTCTTCCGGCTGCCAGTGATAGTGATCACGCCTTTGGGGCCAGGCATCTTTAATTTGAGGTACACATAAAATGGTCGAGCCATGAAGCGAGCATAGGTTGGTCTTCCCAAAATAGCGTGGTAGGCGCTTCAGAAATCCACGACTTCAAATGTCAGCATCTCTTTGCGGAAATGCTTCGAGTCGCCGAACACTACATCCAGAGCTATTTGGCCGAGTGACTCAGCCTTCTTTCTAGGGATGACTCCATGAAAACTCATGTTGCTGGAGCTGAGCCTGGACATCGGAATGCCCATTCCCTTGAGCGTCTCTGCATACAGTATATTCAACCCACTGCCGCCATCCATCAAGACTTTCGTTAGTCGAGTGCCTTCGACGACGGGGTCAACCACCAGCGCTTGCCTCCCAGGGGTGGCAATGTGAGTGGGGTGATCGGATTGGTCGAACGTAATGGGAGTTTGCGACCATTTCAGATAACTTGGCATTGCTGGGGC